>NC_052163.1:822798-853309 GCF_902713615.1 Scyliorhinus canicula | reverse complement strand
AACACTGTCCCCATCAAACACTCCCAGGACAGGTACAGCACGGGGTTAGATACAGAGTAAAGCTCCCTCTACACTGTCCCCATCAAACACTCCCAGGACAGGTACAGCACGGGGTTAGATACAGAGTAAAGCTCCCTCTACACTGTCCCCATCAACACTCCCAGGACAGGTACAGCACGGGGTTAGATACAGAGTAAAGCTCCCTCTACACTGTCCCCATCAAACACTCCCAGGACAGGTACAGCACGGGTTAGATACAGAGTAAAGCTCCCTCTACACTGTCCCCATCAAACACTCCCAGGACAGGTACAGCACGGGGTTAGATACAGAGTAAAGCTCCCTCTACACTGTCCCCATCAAACACTCCCAGGACAGGTACAGCACGGGGTTAGATACAGAGTAAAGCTCCCTCTACACTGTCCCCATCAAACACTCCCAGACAGGTATAGCATGGGGTTAGATACAGAGTAAAGCTCCCTCAACACAGTCCCCATCAAACACTCCCAGGACAGGGACAGCACGGGGTTAGATACAGAGTAAAGCTCCCTCTACACTGTCCCCATCAAACACTCCCAGGGACAGGTACAGCACGGGGTTAGATACAGAGTAAAGCTCCCTCTACACTGTCCCCATCAAACACTCACAGGACAGGTACAGCACGGGGTTAGATACAGAGTAAAGCTCCCTCTACACTGTCCCATCAAACACTCCCAGGACAGGTACAGCACGGGGTTAGATACAGAGTAAATCTCCTCTACACTGTCCCCATCAAACACTCCCAGGACAGGTACAGCACGGGATTAGATACAGAGTAAAGCTCCCTCAACACTGTCCTCATCAAACACTCCCAGGACAGGTACAGCACGGGGTTAGATACAGAGTAAAGCTCCCTCTACACTGTCCCCATCAAACACTCCCAGGACAGGTACAGCACGGGGTTAGATACAGAGTAAAGCTCCCTCTACACTGTCCCCATCAAACACTCCCAGGACAGGTACAGCAGCGGGGATTAGATACAGAGTAAAGCTCCCTCTACACTGTCGCCATCAAACACTCCCAGGACAGGTACAGCACGGGGTTAGATACAGAGTAAAGCTCCCTCTACACTGTCCCCATCAAACACTCCCAGGACAGGTACAGCACTGGGGTTAGATACAGAGTAAAGCTCCCTCTGCACTGTCCCCATCAAACACTCCCAGGACAGGTACAGCACGGGGTTAGATACAGAGTAAAGCTCCCTCTACACTGTCCCCATCAAACACTCCCAGGGCAGGTACAGCACGGGGTTAGATGCAGAGTAAAGCTCCCTCTACACTGTCCCCATCAAACACTCCCAGGACAGGTACAGCACGGGGTTAGATACAGAGTAAAGCTCCCACAACACTGTCCTCATCAAACACTCCCAGGACAGGGACAGCACGGGGTTAGATACAGAGTAAAGCTCCCTCTACACTGTCCCCATCAAACACTCCCAGGACAGGTACAGCACGGGGTTAGATACAGAGCTAAAGCTCCCTCTACACTGTCCCCATCAAACACTCCCAGGACAGGGACAGCACGGGATTAGATACAGAGTAAAGCTCCCTCTACACTGTCGCCATCAAACACTCCCAGGACAGGTACAGCACGGGGTTAGATACAGAGTAAAGCTCCCTCTACACTGTCCCCATCAAACACTCCCAGGACAGGTACAGCACGGGGTTAGATACAGAGTAAAGCTCCCTCAACACTGTCCCTCATCAAACACTCCCAGGACAAGGTACAGCACGGGGTTAGATACAGAGTAAAGCTCACTCTACACTGTCCCCATCAAACACTCCCAGGACAGGTACAGCACGGGGTTAGATACAGAGTAAAGCTCCCTCTACACTGTCCCCATCAAACACTCCCAGGACAGGTACAGCACGGGATTAGATACAGAGTAAAGCTCCCTCTACACTGTCGCCATCAAACACTCCCAGGACAGGTACAGCACGGGGTTAGATACAGAGTAAAGCTCCCTCTACACTGTCCCCATCAAACACTCCCAGGACAGGTACAGCACGGGGTTAGATACAGAGTAAAGCTCCCTCTACACTGTCGCCATCAAACACTCCTAGTACAGGTACAGCACGGGGTTAGATAGAGTAAAGCTCCCTCTACTACTGTCCCCATCAAACACTCCCAGGACAGGTACAGCACGGGGTTAGATACAGAGTAAAGCTCCCTCTACACTGTTCCATCAAACACTCCCAGGACAGGTACAGCACGGGGTTAGATACAGAGTAAATCTTCCTTTACACTGTCTCCATCAAACACTCCCAGGACAGGTACAGCACGGGGTTAGATACAGAGTAACGCTCGCTCTGCACAGTTCCCATCAAACACTCCCAGGACAGGTACAGCACGGGGTTAGATACAGAGTAAAGCTCCCTCTACACTGTCCCCATCAAACACTCCCAGGACAGGTACAGCGCGGGGTTAGATACAGAGTAAAGCTCCCTCTACACTGTCCCCATCAAACACTCCCAGGACAGGTACAGCACGGGGTTAGATACAGAGTAAAGCTCCCTCTACACTGTCCCCATCAAACACTCCCAGGTCAGGTACAGCACGAGATTAGGTGCAGAGTAAAGCTCCCTCTACACTGTCCCCATCAAACACTCCCAGGACAGGTGCAGCACGGGGTTAGATACAGAGTAAAGCTCCCTCTGCACTGTCCCCATCTAACACTCCCAGGACAGGTACAGCACGGGGTTAGATACAAAGTAAAGCTCCCTCTACACTGTCCCCATCATACACTCCCAGGACAGGTACAGCACGAGGTTAGATGCAGAGTAAAGCTCCCTCTACACTGTCCCCATCAAACACTCCCAGGTCAGGTACAGCACGAGATTAGGTGCAGAGTAAAGCTCCCTCTACACTGTCCCCATCAAACACTCCCAGGACAGGTGCAGCACGGGGTTAGATACAGAGTAAATCTCCCTCTGCACTGTCCCCATCTAACACTCCCAGGACAGGCACAGCACGGGGTTAGATACAAAGTAAAGCTCCCTCTACACTGTCCCCATCATACACTCCCAGGACAGGTACAGCACGAGGTTAGATGCATAGTAAAGCTCCCTCTACACTGTCCCATCAAACACTCCCAGGACAGGTACAGCATGGGGTTAGATACAGAGTAAAGCTCCCTCAACACTGTCCTCATCAAACACTCCCAGGACAAGGACAGCACGGGGTTAGATACAGAGTAAAGCTCACTCTACACTGTCCCCATCAAACACTCCCAGGACAGGTACAGCACGGGGTTAGATACAGAGTAAAGCTCCCTCTACACTGTCCCCATCAAACACTCCCAGGACAGGGACAGCGCGGGATTAGATACAGAGTAAAGCTCCCTCTACACTGTCGCCATCAAACACTCCCAGGACAGGTACAGCACGGGGTTAGATACAGAGTAAAGCTCCCTCTACACTGTCCCCATCAAACACTCCCAGGACAGGTACAGCACGGGGTTAGATACAGAGTAAAGCTCCCTCTACACTGTTGCCATCAAACACTCCTAGTACAGGTACAGCACGGGGTTAGATAGAGTAAAGCTCCCTCTACTCTGTCCCCATCAAACACTCCCAGGACAGGTGCAGCACGGGGTTAGATACAGAGTAAATCTCCCTCTGCACTGTCCCCATCAAACACTCCCAGGACAGGCACAGCACGGGGTTAGATACAGAGTAAAGCTCCCTCTACACTGTCCCCATCATACACTCCCAGGACAGGTACAGCACGGGGTTAGATGCAGAGTAAAGCACCCTCTACACTGTACCCATCAAACACTCCCAGGACAGGTACAGCATGGGGTTAGATACAGAGTAAAGCTCCCTCAACACTGTCCTCATCAAACACTCCCAGGACAGGCACAGCACGGGGTTAGATACAGAGTAAAGCTCCCTCTACACTGTCCTCATCAAACACTCCCAGGACAGGTACAGCACGGGGTTAGATACAGAGTAAAGCTCCCTCTACACTGTCCCCATCAAACACTCCCAGGACAGGTACAGCACGGGGTTAGATACAGAGTAAAGCTCCCTCTACACTGTGCCCATCAAACACTCCCAGGACAGGGACAGCGCGGGATTAGATACAGAGTAAAGCTCCCTCTACACTGTCGCCATCAAACACTCCCAGGACAGGTACAGCACGGGGTTAGATACAGAGTAAAGCTCCCTCTGCACTGTCCCCATCAAACACTCCCAGGACAGGCACAGCACGGGGTTAGATACAGAGTAAAGCTCCCTCTACACTGTCCCCATCAAACACTCCCAGGGCAGGTACAGCACGGGGTTAGATGCAGAGTAAAGCTTCCTCTGCACTGTCCCCATCAAACACTCCCAGGACAGGTACAGCATGGGGTTAGATACAGAGTAAAGCTCCCTTAACACTGTCCTCATCAAACACTCCCAGGACAGGGACAGCACGGGGTTAGATACAGAGTAAAGCTCCCTCTACACTGTCCCCATCAAACACTCCCAGGACAGGTACAGCACGGGGTTAGATACAGACTAAAGCTCCCTCTACACTGTCCCCATCAAACACTCCCAGGACAGGGACAGCACGGGATTAGATACAGAGTAAAGCTCCCTCTACACTGTCGCCATCAAACACTCCCAGGACAGGTACAGCACGGGGTTAGATACAGAGTAAAGCTCCCTCTACACTGTCCCCATCAAACATTCCCAGGACAGGTACGGCACGGGGTTAGATACAGAGTTTGATGGTAGTTCATTTAAACTGTGTAACTGGTGCTCCTCAATCCTGATTGAAACCAGAGTAAATAATCGCTGGAAATTTCCTGGTTAACTTCAGAGTCAATGCCCTGTAGCCAATTCTGACAATTAGAGAAAGCGACCAGGCACAGCACTGAAAGAAATGTATGGAGGGATTATCGAGGGTTGCAGATTCTTTATTGATATTTACGCTCCTGCAGTCATTTCCTGATATTGGTGTCTGTCTCCTTATCCCTTCATTTCACCTGTAGCAGGAGCTCCCACGGCCTCTCAGGCATTATCCTCTCCTGCTGACCCTGTGTCTACTGCTTGTACCCTGTTGTTAGTAATAACCTGGTGTTTGTGCTGTCTGTGTGCCCTCCTGCACACTCCTCTCCCATACTGTATAGAAGCTAAATCACATCCCCTCTTAATTATTCCACCAGCTCTCACAAGCTTGCTCATCGTGTTCCCTCACTGTTGCAGAAAGCAGCTCCTGTGTACCTGGCAGCTTTTTATAGAGCTATATTTCTGTCGCTATGGATATGGAGCAGTACCATGTGTCACTGTTTTGAAGCTGCTGTGACTGGGTGCAAACTGTCTGCATACGTCACTTACATAAATTAGACAATGTGTTGCTAATGTTAGTCTGTGATGCTGTAATCTTCATTGAAGTGCCGTTGCTGGGTTTATAGGTCAGGGGCAGAGAGAAAGGCGGCAGAACAAGTTTAGATGGTTGTTTAAAAGTAAACGCCAACCTGGGTTTGTTAATTGAGGAAATGGGATCTTTCTGTCGCCGAGACGGCCTGGTGGAAATGTTAAAAAATCCGAAGCAGGAACTAAACCCCAATGCCCAAGAGGCTGGTGACCAATCAGCTGTCAGGAGATGTGTGGGTCATAGAATTTACAGTGCAGAAGGAGGCCATTCAGCCCATCGAGTCTGCACCGGCTCTTGGAAAGAGCACCCTACCCAAGGTCAACACCTCCACCCTATCCCCATAACCCAGTAACCCCACCCAACACTAAGGGCAATTTTGGACATTAAGGGCAATTTATCATGGCCAATCCACCTAACCTGCACATCTTTGGACTGTGGGAGGAAACCGGAGCACCCGGAGGAAACCCACGCACACACGGGGAGGATGTGCAGACTCCGCACAGACAGTGACCCAAGCCGGGAATCGAACCTGGGACCCTGGAGCTGTGAAGCGATTGTGCGATCCACAATGCTACCCTGCTGGGTCAATGAAACATTCCACAGAGACTGAGAGGCTCCGGTTTCTCTCCATTTAATCAGATTTTGTAATAATGGGTGTGAATTGGAGGCTTGGAGGCCGCGATTGTATAATGATTAATTATTGCAATGTTATCGAATCCAAAGTGTCATCACAGGAAGTGTTGCAACACCACATGATCTTGCTCCCTCTTGTACAACCTGGTGATAAGATGTCGTTTCCATTAAAGATGTTCCAATTAAGTTTGTGATTCCCTTACATACGCAGACTCTGCAAATGTTAACACAGCAACAGTAAGGATATTATAGATTTAACTGAATTTCTACTTTCAGTTCTGAAAAGTGCTCAGCCTCCCCCAGGTTACCCTGAAAACTTGCTGTTACTATGCAGAAGCAACACAAGAGATATTTGCCACTAACAGGAAGCTGCTGTCAAGCCAATAAGACAACCTGCCTATTGCACAGATGAGTAATGTGCTATATGAATTTCAATGCCTGCATGTTGCCAGAAATGTGGGCCATGCGTCCCAAAGACTGGCGGAATGTATCAAACAGCACGTTCCAGTGCTGTTTACAACAGGCAAAGTACAGACTGTACCCAACCAGCCCGTACTCGCAAAACTCAACACAACATGCGATTCTGTGATTGGATGCCAGCTGCTAAATAATCCTCTCTGTTCTAAGAATTACAGACAACCAATTTAAGATTGTCAGACGAGCTCGCAGTGTGGCACATTTGTGGTTACTGGATGCCATATGTGTTAATGCACAAGACCTGTTCTTTACAGACAGAAGAAAACTGCACAACTTTGTACCTGTTTCAGTCAATCCAAATAAATGACAGCCATTCACTGGTTCATTCCTCCGGGAAATACGTTAGCCAATGGTTACCAAGTTGCCTGGTTTAAATTTCAAACAATGCTTTGCAGTTAACTGTCAGTCACTATAAACTGGTCCATTCTCTACAGGGGCAATGCCTCTACAGATCAGAGTCCACATGCCGACCAATCAGCATTCTAATATTCTGTTTCGCCTGACATTGGTATTTTTGCGATCTGCCCTAATGAGTGCAAGATAAAAAGCTTTGACTAAAAACGTCCCTTTTTCAGCAATACTCAGTTCTGAATTACCAAACGACTATTTGTGTTTCTACACAGGTGCAGGCTCGACTGGCCAGATGGCCTACTCCTCCTCCTAGTTCCTAGTTCTTATGTACTGTTAACCCAGGTTTGCCAGAGAACAGGCCAGTGGCTTTCCAGCACTGCTCGTGGTCCTGCAGAAACAGAATGATCCCCCAGCCCAACAAGATACAGGGCTATGGGGAGACAGCGGGGCAGTGGGATTAGTTTGGGATTGATACAGGGCTATGGGGAGAGAGCGGGGCTCTGGGATTAGTTTGGGGATTGATACAGGGCTATGGGGAGAGAGTGGGGCTCTGGGATTAGTTTGGGGATTGATACAGGGCTATGGGGAGAGAGCGGGGCAGTGGGATTAGTTTGGGATTGATACAGTGCTATGGGGAGAGGGCGGGGCAGTGGGATTAGTTTGGGATTGATACAGGGCTATGGGGAGAGAGTGGGGCAGTGGGATTAGTTTGGGGATTGATACAGGGCTATGGGGAGACAGTGGGGCAGTGGGATTAGTTTGGGATTGATACAGGACTATGGGGAGAGAGTGGGGCAGTAACATTAGTTTGGGATTGATACAGGGCTATGGGGAGAGAGCGGGCAGTGGGATTAGTTTGGGATTGATACAGGGCTATGGGGAGAGAGCGGGGCAGTGGGATTAGTTTGGGATTGATACAGGGCTATGGGGAGAGAGCGGGGCAGTGGGATTAGTTTGGGGATTGATACAGGGCTATGGTGAGAAAGTGGGGCAGTGAGATTAGTTTGGGGATTGATACAGGGCTATGGGGAGAGAGCGGAGCAGTGGGATTAGATTGGGAATTGATACAGGGCTATGGGGAGAGAGTGGGGCAGTGGGTTTAGTTTGGGGATTGATACAGGGCTAAGGGGAGACAGCGGGGCAGTGGTATTAGTTTGGGGATTGCTACAGGGCTATGGGGAGAGGCGGGGCAGTGGGATTAGTTTGGGGATTGATACAGGGCTATGGGGAGAGAGCGGGGCAGTGAGATTAGTTTGGGGATTGATACAGGGCTATGGGGAGGGAGCGGGGCAGTGGGATTAGTTTGGGGATTGATACAGGGCTATGGGGAGAGAGCGGGGCAGTGGGATTAGTTTGGGAGTGATACAGGGCTATGGGGAGAGAGCGGGGCAGTGGGATTAGTTTGGGGATTGATACAGGGCTATGGGGAGAGAGTGGGGCAGTGGGATTAGTTTGGGGATTGATACAGGGCTATGGCGAGAGAGCGGGGCAGTGGGATTAGTTTGGTGATTGATACAGGGCTATGGGGAAAGAGTGGGGCAGTGGGATTAGTTTGGGGATTGATACAAGGCTATGGGGAGAGAGCGGGGCAGTGGGATTAGTTTGGGATTGATACAGGGCTATGGGGAGAGCGTGGGCAGTGGGATTAGTTTGGGGATTGATACAGGGCTATGGGGAGAGAGCGGGGCAGTGGGATTAGTTTGGGAGTGATACAGGGCTATGGGGAGAGAGTGGGGCAGTGGGATTAGTTTGGGGATTGATACAGGGCTATGGGGAGAGAGTGGGGCAGTGGGATTAGTTTGGGGATTGATACAGGGCTATGGGGAGAGAGCGGGGCAGTGGGATTAGTTTGGGGATTGATACAGGGCTATGGGGAGAGAGCGAGGCAGTGGGATTAGTTTGGGGATTGATACAGGGCTATGGGGATAGAGCGGGGCAGTGGGATTAGTTTGGGGATTGATACAGGGCTATGGGGAGAGAGCGAGGCAGTGGGATTAGTTTGGGGATTGATACAGGGCTATGGGGAGAGAGCGGGGCAGTGGGATTAGTTTGGGGATTGATACAGGGCTATGGGGAGAGAGTGGGGCAGTGGGATTAGTTTGGGGATTGATACAGGGCTATGGGGAGAGAGCGGGGCAGTGGGATTAGTTTGGGAATTGATACAGGGCTATGGGGAGAGAGGAGCACCTTGTCGAGACAGACATCTTTGGTGAGACAGCGTTGCTGAATATTCTGTGGGATGTGATGGGCGGGAATAGTGAGAGATCCGTTCTCAGCTCCAGTCGGTTAAAGACACAGTAATGACAGTTTTCAATTTAATTTTATGGAGTATTGTGATTAGCTGTTTCAGAGAGGGCTAGTGAGGGACTAGTGAGAGGCTAGTGAGAGGCTAGTGAGGGGATAGTGAGAGGCTAGTGAGGGGCTAGTGAGGTGCTAGTGAGGGGCTAGTGAGAGGCTAGTGAGGGGCTAGTGAGAGGCTAGTGAGGGGCTAGTGAGGTGCTAGTGAGGGGCTAGTGAGAGGCTAGTGAGGGGCTAGTGAGGGGCTAGTGAGGTGCTAGTGAGGGGCTAGTGAGAGGCTAGTGAGAGGCTAGTGAGGGGCTAGTGAGGTGCTAGTGAGGGGCTAGTGAGAGGCTAGTGAGGGGCTAGTGAGGGGCTAGTGAGGGGCTAGTGAGGGGCTAGTGAGAGGCTAGTGAGGGGCTAGTGAGGGGCTAGTGAGAGGCTAGTGAGGGGCTAGTGAGAGGATAGTGAGGGGCTAGTGAGGGGAAGGTGAGGTGCTAGTGAGAGGATAGTGAGGGTCTAGAGAGAGGCTAGTAACTTTAAGAGACTTTAAGAAAATTACAGCACAGGAACATGCCCTTCGGCCCTCCCAGCCTGCGCCGATCCAGATCCATTTATCTAAACTGGTCTCCTATTTTCCAAGGTCTACTTCCCTCTGTTCCCGCCCGTTCATATACCTGTCCAGATGCATCTTAAATGATGCTATCGTGCCCGCCTCTACCACCTCCGCTGGTAAAGCGTTGCAGGCACCCACCACCCTCTGCGTAAAAAATTTTCCACGCACATCTCCCTTAAACTTTCCCCCTCTCACCTTGAAATCGTGGCCCCTTGTAACTGACACCCCCACTCTTGGGAAAAGCTTGTTGCTATCCACCCTGTCCATACCTCTCATAATTTTGTAGACCTCAATCAGGTCCCCCCTCAACCTCCGTCTTTCCAACGAAAACAATCCTAATCTACTCAACCTTTCTTCATAGCTACTACCCTCCATACCAGGCAACATCCTGGTGAACCTCCTCTGCACCCTCTCCAAGGCATCCACATCCTTCTGGTAATGTGGCGACCAGAACTGCACGCAGTATTACAAATGTGGCCGAACCAAAGTCCTATACAACTGTAACATGACCTGCTGACTCTTGTACTCAATACCCCGTCCGATGAAGGCAAGCCGGTATGCCTTTTTGACCACTCTATCAACCTGCGTTGCCACCTTCAGGGTATAATGGACCTGAACTCCCAGATCTCTCTGTACATCAATTTTCCCCAGGACCCTTCCATTGACCATATAGTCTGCTCTTGAATTTGATCTTCCAAAATGCATCACCTCGTATTTGCCTGGATTGAACTCCATCTGCCATTTCTCTGCCCAACTCTCCAATCTATCTATATTTTGTTGTATTCTCTGACAGTCCTCCTCGCTATCTGCAACTCCACCAATCTTAGTATCATCTGCAGACTTGCTAATCAGACCACCTATACCTTCCTCCAGGTCATTTATGTAGATCACAAACAGCAGTGGCCCGAGCACGGGTCCCTGTGGAACACCACTAGTCACCTTTCTCCATTTTGAGACACTCCCTTCCACCACTACTCTCTGTCTCCTGTTGCCCAGCCAGTTCTTTATCCATCTAGCTAGTACACCCTGAACCCCATACAACTTCACTTTTTTCATCAACCTGCCATGGGAAACCTTATCAAATGCCTTACTAAAGTCCATGTATATGACATCTACAGCCCTTCCCTCAATTAACTTTGTCACTTCCTCAAAGAATTCTATTATGTTTGTAAGACATGACCTTCCCTGCACAAAACCATGCTGCCTATTACTGATGAGTCTATTTTCTTCCAGATGTGAATAGATCCTATCCCTCAGTATCTTCTCCAACAGTTTGCCTACCACTGACGTCAAGCTCACAGGTCTATAATTCCCTGGATTATCCCTGCTACCCTTCTTAAACAAAGGGACAACATTAGCAATTCTCCAGTCCTCCGGGACCTCACCCGTGCTCAAGGATGCTGCAAAGATATCTGTTAAGGCCCCAGCTATTTCGTCCCTCGCTTCCCTCAGTAACCTGGGATAGATCCCATCCGGTCCTGGGGACTTGTCCACCTTAATGCCTTTTAGAATACCCAAAACTTCCCCCTTCCGTATGACAACTTGACCTAGAGTATTTAAACATCCATCCCTAGCCTCAACATCCGTCTTGTCCCTCTCCTTTGTGAATACCGATGCAAAGTACTCATTAAGAATCTCACCCATCCTTTGCTTCCCTGATAGCCCGGCGACAAATACTATTGGCGTGGAGGGACTCAAAGCCCCCGAAGACTGAGTGGTGGCTTGCGGACATGTCGAGTTTCCTGGGTATGGAAAAAATCAAGTTCGCCTTGAGGGGTTCTGTGCAGGGGTTCACCCGGAGGTGGCAACCATTTATTGACTTCTTTGCGGGAGAGTGAGCGTCAGCAGGGGGGGGGGGGGGGGGGGGGGTTAGAGTAGAGTAGGAGGGAAAATATGGCGGGTAGTACCGGTGGGAGAGGAGCGGGCTTGTGCAATATGTTATGGTGGAAGTATTGAAAGTACGTGGATGTTTGCACATTTTTGCCTTTTTTGCTTCCTTTCTGATGATGTCTGTAACTGTTTATAAAGCCAAAAACTACCTCAATAAAATTGTTTATTAAAAAAAAAGAATCTCACCCATTTCCTCTGAGTCCACGCATAAATTCCCTCTTTTGTCTTTAAGTGGGCCAATCCTTTCTCTAGTTACCCTCTTGCTCCTTACATATGAATAAAATGCTTTGGGATTTTCCTTAACCCTGTTAGCCAAAGATATTTCATGACCCCTTTTAGCCCTCTTTATTGCGCGTTTGAGATTCGTCCTACTTTCCCGATATTCCTCCAAAGCTTCATCAGTTTTGAGTTGCCTCAATCCTATGTATGCTTCCTTTTTCATCTTAGCTAGTCTCACAATTTCACCCATCATCCATGGTTCCCTAATCTTGCCATTTCTATCTTTCATTTTCACAGGGCCCACGGTAGCATGGTGGTTAGCATCAATGCTTCACAGCTCCAGGGTCCCAGGTTCGATTCCCGGCTGGGTCACTGTCTGTGTGGAGTCTGCACGTCCTCCCCGTGTGTGCGTGGGTTTCCTCCGGGTGCTCCGGTTTCCTCCCACAGTCCAAAGATGTGCGGGTTAGGTGGATTGGCCATGCTAAATTGCCCGTAGTGTAAGGTTAATGGGGGGGATTGTTGGGTTACGGGTATGTGGGTTTAAGTAGGGTGATCATTGTTCGGCACAACATAAAGGGCCTGTTCTGTGCTGTACTGTTCTATGTTCTATGTCTGTCCTGCACTCTAATCAACCTTTCCTTAAAAGACTTCCACATTTCAAATGTGGATTTACCCTTAAACAGCTGCTCCCAATCCACATTCCCGAGCTCCTGCCGAATTTTGTTGTACTCTGCCTTTCCCCAATTTAGCACTCTTCCTTTCGGACCACTCTTGTCCTTGTCCATGAGTATTCTAAAACTTACGGAATTGTGATCGCTATTCCCAAAGTAATCACCGACTGAAACTTCAACCACCTGGCCGGGATCATTCCCCAATACCAGGTCCAGTATGGCCCCTTCCCGAGTTGGACTATTTACATACTGCTCTAAAAAACTCTCCTGGATGCTCCTTACAAACTCTGCTCCATCTACACCTTCAACACTACACGTATCCCATTCAATGTTGGGGAAGTTAAAATCTCCCATCACAACCACCCTATTGCTCCTACATTTTTCTATAATCTGTCTACATATTTGTACCTCTACTTCATGCTCACTTTTGGGAGGCCTGTAGTAAAGTCCCAACAATGTTACTGCACCCTTCCTATTTCTCAGCTCCACCCATATTGCCTCAGTGCTCGAATCCTCCATCGTGCCCTCCTTAATCACAGCTGTGATATCATCTCTGACGAGTAATGCAACTCCTCCACCCCTTCTACCTCCCTCTCTATCCCTCCTGAAGCATCTATACCCTGGGATATTCAGTTGCCAGTCTTGCCCATCCCTCAACCAAGTCTCAGTAATACCAATAACATCATATTCCCAGGTACTGATCCAGGCCCTAAGTTCATCTGCCTTACCTGCTACACTTCTCGCATTAAAACAAATGCACCTCAGACCACCTGTCCCTTTGCGTTCATCACCTCTTCCCTGTCTACTCTTCCCCTTAGTCACATTGAGTTTATTATCCAGTACCTTACTGGCTTTAGTTGCTGCTTCTTTACTGACCTCTAACTTCCTAATCTGGTTCCCATCCCCCTGCCACATTAGTTTAAAACCTCCCCAACAGCGTTAGCAAAAGTGAGGAGATAGTGAGGGGCTAGTGAGGGGCTAGTGAGAGGCTAGTGAGAGGCTAGTGAGGGGCTAGTGAGGGGATAGTGATGGGCTAGTGAGGGGATAGTGAGGGACTAGTGAGAGGCTAGTGAGAGGCTAGTGAGGGGCTAGTGAGGGGCTAGTGAGGGGCTAGTGAGGGGCTAGTGAGAGGCTAGTGAGGGGCTAGTGAGGGGATAGTGAGGGGCTAGTGAGAGGCTAGTGAGGGGCTAGTGAGGGGCTAGTGAGAGGCTAGTGAGAGGCTAGTGAGGGGATAGTGAGAGGCTAGTGAGGGGCTAGTGAGAGGCTAGTGAGGGGCTAGTGAGAGGCTAGTGAGGGGCTAGTGAGGGGATAGTGATGGGCTAGTGAGGGGCTAGTGAGAGGCTAGTGAGAGGCTAGTGAGGGGCTAGTGAGAGGCTAGTGAGGGGCTAGTGAGAGGCTAGTGAGAGGCTAGTGAGAGGCTAGTGAGGGGCTAGTGAGGGGCTAGTGAGGGGCTAGTGAGAGGCTAGTGAGGGGCTAGTGAGGGGCTAGTGAGGGGCTAGTGAGGGGCTAGTGAGGGGCTAGTGAGAGGCTAGTGAGGGGCTAGTGAGGGGATAGTGAGGGGCTAGTGAGAGGCTAGTGAGAGGCTAGTGAGAGGCTAGTGAGGGGATAGTGAGAGGCTAGTGAGGGGCTAGTGAGGGGCTAGTGAGGGGCTAGTGAGAGGCTAGTGAGGGGATAGTGAGGGGCTAGTGAGGGGCTAGTGAGAGGCTAGTCAGGGGCTAGTGAGGGGCTAGTGAGGGGCTAGTGAGAGGCTAGTGAGAGGCTAGTGAGGGGCTACTGAGGGGCTAGTGAGGGGCTAGTGAGGGGCTAGTGAGGGGCTAGTGAGAGGCTAGTGAGAGGCTAGTGAGGGGCTAGTGAGGGGCTAGTGAGGGGATAGTGAGGGACTAGTGAGGGGATAGTGAGAGGCTAGTGAGGGGCTAGTGAGGGGCTAGTGAGGGGCTAGTGAGGGGCTAGTGAGGGGCTAGTGAGGGGCTAGTGAGGGGCTAGTGAGGGGCTAGTGAGGGGCTAGTGAAGGGCTAGTGAGAGGCTAGTGAGAGGCTAGTGAGGGGCTAGTGAGAGGCTAGTGAGGGGCTAGTGAGAGGCTAGTGAGAGGCTAGTGAGGGGCTAGTGAGCGGCTAGTGAGGGGCTAGTGAGGGGCTAGTGAGGGGCTAGTGAGAGGCTAGTGAGAGGCTAGTGAGGGGCTAGTGAGGGGCTAGTGAGGGGCTAGTGAGGGGCGAGTGAGGGGCTAGTGAGAGGCTAGTGAGAGGCTAGTAAGGTGCTAGTGAGGGGCTAGTGAGGGGATAGTGAGGGGCTAGTGAGGGGCTAGTGAGAGGCTAGTGAGGTGCTAGTGAGGGGATAGTGAGGGGCTAGTGAGGGGCTAGTGAGGGGCTAGTGATGTGCTAGTGAGGGGCTAGTGAGGGGATAGTGAGGGGATAGTGAGGGGATAGTGAGGGGCTAGTGAGGGGCTAGTGAGAGGCTAGTGAGGTGCTAGTGAGGGGATAGTGAGGGGCTAGTGAGGGGCTAGTGAGGGGCTAGTGAGGGGCTAGTGAGAGGCTAGTGAGGGGCTAGCAGCGGCATTGGGTAAAACAACCAGCTCCCGCTTGAAAACCGCTTGGAGAATGTCTGTGGCCGGGCCTGCGCACAGCGACAGCCTGCAGGAACCGGGCCTGCGCACAGCGACAGCCTGCAGGAGCCGGGCCTACGCACAGCGACACCCTGCAGGAGCCGGGCCTGCGCACAGCGACAGCCTGCAGGAACCGGGCCTGCGCACAGCAACACCCTGCAGGAACCGGGCCTGCGCACAGCGGCACCCTGCAGGAGCCGGGCCTGCGCACAGCGACAGCCTGCAGGAACCGGGCCTGCGCACAGCGACAGCCTGCAGGAGCCGGGCCTGCGCACAGCGACAGCCTGCAGGAACCGGGCCTGCGCACAGCGACACCCTGCAGGAGCCGGGCCGGACAACACGGCGGCAGCGGCCCAGTGCCCCCCTGTACCCCTCCCCCTCACTACCCCCCACTAGTTCCCACAGCCCCTACCAAACCCCTCCCGGCCAGTGGCACGGCTCTCCCCCACCCCCACCCCGACAGTGGCAGCCATGGACACAGTCCCGTCCTCAGTGTTGACACTGGGGCAAATTCGTGAACTTTCATAACAGCAAAACTGGTGCCGCACCCGGACCGACTCAGTGACTGCGGAGGGGCAGCAACTCCCCACACACACTCATCCCAGCCACACACACACATTACACTCCCCACACACACTCATCCCAGCCGCACACACACATTACACTCCCCACACACACTCATCCCAGCCGCACACACACATTACACTCCCCACACACACCATCCCAGCCCCACACACACATTACACTCCCCACACACACTCATCCCAGCCGCACACACACATTACACTCCCCACACACACTCATCCCAGCCGCACACACACATTACACTCCCCACACACACTCATCCCAGCCGCACACACACATTACACTACCCACACACACTCATCCCAGCCGCACACACACATTACACTCCCCACACACACTCATCCCAGCCACACACACACATTACACTCCCCACACACACTCATCCCAGCCACACACACACATTACACTCCCCACACACACTCATCCCAGCCACACACACACATTACACTCCCCACACACACTCATCCCAGCCGCACACACACATTACACACCCCACACACACTCATCCCAGCCCCACACACACATTACACTCCCCACACACACTCATCCCAGCCACACACACACATTACACTCCCCACACACACTCACCCAGCCGCACACACACATTACACTCCCCACACACACTCATCCCAGCCGCACACACACATTACACTCCCCACACACACTCATCCCAGCCACACACACACATTACACTCCCCACACACACTCATCCCAGCCACACACACACATTACACTCCCCACACACACTCATCCCAGCCCCACACACACATTACACTCTCCACACACACTCATCCCAGCCGCACACACACATTACACTCCCCACACACGCTCATCCCAGCCACACACACACATTACACACCCCACACACACTCACTCCAACCGCACACACATTACACTCCCCACACACACTCATCCCAGCCCCACACACACATTACACACCCCACACACACTCACCCCAACCGCACACACATTACACTCCCCACACACACTCATCCCAGCCGCACACACACATTACACTCCCCACACACACTCATCCCAGCCGCACACACACATTACACTCCCCACACACACTCATCCCAGCCTCACACACACATTACACTCCCCACACACACCCATCCCAGCCACACACACATTACACTCCCCACACACACTCATCCCAGCCGCACACACACATTACACTCCCCACACACACTCATCCCAGCCGCACACACACATTACACTCCCCACACACACTCATCCCAGCCGCACACACACATTACACTCCCCACACACACTCATCCCAGCCGCACACACACATTACACTCCCCACACACACTCATCCCAGCCGCACACACACATTACACTCCCCACACAAACTCATCCCAGCCACACACACACATTACACTCCCCACACACACTCATCCCAGCCGCACACACACATTACACTCCCCACACACACTCATCCCAGCCGCACACACACATTACACTCCCCACACACACTCATCCCAGCCGCACACACACATTACACTCCCCACACACACTCATCCCAGCCCCACACACACATTACACTCCCGACACACACTCATCCCAGCCGCACACACACATTACACTCCCCACACACACTCATCCCAGCCCCACACACACATTACACTCCCCACACACACTCATCCCAGCCCCACACACACATTACACTCCCCACACACACTCATCCCAGCCCCACACACACATTACACTCCCCATACACACTCATCCCAGCCACACACACACATTACACTCCCCACACACACTCATCCCAGCCCCACACACACATTACACTCTCCACACACACTCATCCCAGCCTCACACACACATTACACTCCCCACACACACTCACCCCAGCCACACGTACACATTACACTCCCCACACACACTCATCCCAGCCACACACACACATTACACTCCCCACACACACTCATCCCAGCCGCACACACACATTACACTCCCCACACACACTCATCCCAGCCACACACACACATTACACTCCCCACACACACTCACCCCAGCCGCACCCACACATTACACTCCCCACACACACTCATCCCAGCCACACACACACATTACACTCCCCACACACACTCATCCCAGCCGCACATACACATTACACTCCCCACACACACTCATCCCAGCCTCACACACACATTACACTCCCCACACACACTCACCCCAGCCGCACCCACACATTACACTCCCCACACACACTCATCCCAGCCCCACATACACATTACACTCCCCACACACACTCATCCCAGCCGCACACACACATTACACTCCCCACACACACTCATCCCAGCCGCACACACACATTACACTCCCCACACACACTCATCCCAGCCACACACACACATTACATTCCCCACACACACTCATCCCAGCCGCACACACACATTACACTCTCCACACACACTCATCCCAGCCACACACACACATTACACTCCCCACACACACTCATCCCAGCCACACACACATTACACTCCCCACACACACTCACCCCAGCCACACGTACACATTACACTCCCCACACACACTCATCCCAGCCACACACACACATTACACTCCCCACACACACTCATCCCAGCCGCACACACACATTACACTCCCCACACACACTCATCCCAGCCCCACATACACATTACACTCCCCACACACACTCATCCCAGCCGCACACACACATTACACTCCCCACACACACTCATCCCAGCCACACACACACATTACACTCCCCACACACACTCACCCCAGCCGCACCCACACATTACACTCCCCACACACACTCATCCCAGCCCCACATACACATTACACTCCCCACACACACTCATCCCAGCCGCACACACACATTACACTCCCCACACACACTCATCCCAGCCACACACACACATTACATTCCCCACACACACTCATCCCAGCCGCACACACACATTACACTCCCCACACACACTCACCCCAGCCCCACACACACATTACACTCCCCACACACACTCACCCCAGCCCCACACACACATTACACTCTCCACACACACTCATCCCAGCCACACACACACATTACACTCCCCATACACACTCATCCCAGCCGCACACACACATTACACTCCCCACACACACTCATCCCAGCCGCACATACACATTACACTCCCCACACACACTCATCCCAGCCTCACACACACATTACACTCCCCACACACACTCATCCCAGCCGCACACACACATTACACTCCCCACACACACTCACCCCAGCCCCACACACACATTACACTCCCCACACACACTCATCCCAGCCCCACACACACATTACACTCCCCACACACTCATCCCAGCCGCACACACACATTACACTCCCCACACACACTCATCCCAGCCGCACACACACATTACACTCCCCACACACACTCATCCCAGCCACACACACACATTACACTCCCCACACACACTCATCCCACTCCCCAAACACACTCATCCCAGCCACACACACATTACACTCCCCACACACACTCATCCCAGCCACACATACAGATTACACTCCCCACACACACTCATCCCAGCCACACACACACATTACACTCCCCACACACACTCATCCCAGCCGCACACACACATTACCCTCCCCGCACACACTCATCCCAGCCCCACACACATTACACTCCCCACACACACTCATCCCAGCCCCACACACACATTACACTCCACACACACACTCATCCCAGCCTCACACACACATTACACTCCCCACACACACTCATCCCAGCCACACACACACATTACATTCCCCACACACACTCATCCCAGCCGCACACACACATTACACTCTCCACACACACTCATCCCAGCCCCACACACACATTACACTCCCCACACACACTCATCCCAGCCGCACACACACATTACACTCCCCACACACACTCATCCCAGCCACACACACACATTACACTCCCCATACACACTCATCCCAGCCCCACACACACATTACACTCCCCACACACACTCATCCCAGCCACACACACACATTACACTCCCCACACACACTCATCCCAGCCGCACACTCACATTACACTCACCACACACACTCATCCCAGCCGCACACACACATTACACACCCCACACACACTCATCCCAGCCACACACACACATTACACTCCCCACACACACTCATCCCAGCCGCACATACACATTACACTCCCCAAACACACTCACCCCAGCCGCACATACACATTACACTCCCCACACACACTCATCCCAGCCGCACACACACATTACACTCCCCACACACACACATTACACTCCCCACACACACTCATCCCAGCCGCACACACACATTACACTCCCCACACCCACCATCCCGGCCAACAAGACGACACTGGTTATGCTGGAGCGTGCCCACACAGCTGATGGGTCAGCTGGGGCCAGAGCGTACGTAGGGGGGTGGCCTGGGGGTCAGCTATACGACCCGTCACCCTGTCAGCGGTGTGTGCAGCTGTATGGCTGCCGTGCCGGCTGCAGCAATGGTGTTCCGTGCCCGTCCACCCTGACCCCACAGCCCATCTTCTGGCCGCCCCCCACTACTCCCCCCAGTCCTGGCAGAAGCCCCCCGGCCAGCATCACGACTGTCAGTAAACGATGGTGATGTTGGACACTCTCCGTACCCCCTCTCTCTCCCTCAGCAGCCCCCACCCCGGTTTCGCCGTCGGGAACTCGGCCCATCGGAGGCGGAGAATCGGGGAGGCCCCGGGGAATACCGGGTCAGGCCCGCTAATAATATACAAACAGTGTTTACTGTCCATGTGTTCCGGGACACATTGACGCCGCTGTCGAGGTGACCGGGAATCACTATTTGGCCTCCGATTGACACCCGCCGCGATTTTGCCATTGGAACCAATTCTCCACCATATCCCATTTTGCGGTTTCGGCATTAGCCAATCAGAATCCCATCTGGTGTCCAGTGACATTGAGTACAGCGGGACTGTGTACAGCGGGACTGTGTACAGCGGGACTGTGTACAGCGGGACTATGTACAGTGGGACTGTGTTCATAGAGACTGTGTACAGCGGGACTGTGTACAGCGGGACTGTGCACAGCGGGACTCTGTACAGCGGGACGGTGTTCATAGAGACTGTGTACAGCGGGACTGTGTACAGCGTGACTGTGTACAGAGAGACTGTGTACAGAGAGACTGTGCACAGCGGGACTGTTTACAGCGGGACTGTGTACAGCGGGACTATGTACAGAGAGACTGTGTAAAGCGGGACTGTGTACAGAGAGACTGTGTACAGCGGGACTGTGTACAGAGAGACTGTGTATAGCGGGACTGTGTACAGTGGGACTGTGTACAGTGGGACTGTGTACAGTGGGACTGTATACAGCGGGACTGTGTACAGAGAGACTGTGTAAAGCGGGACTGTGTACAGCGGGACTGTGTACAGAGAGACTGTGTACAGCGGGACTGTGTACAGAGAGACTGTGTACAGCGGGACTGTGTACAGTGGGACTGTGTACAGAGAGATTGTGTACAGCGGGACTGTGTACAGAGATACTGTGTACAGCGGGACTGTGTACAGAGAGACTGTGTACATCGGGACTGTGTACAGAGAGACTGTGTACAGCGGGACTGTGTACAGCGGGATTGTGTGCAGTGGGACTGTGCAGCGGGACTGTGTATGGAGAGTTCAGTACAGAGGGACTGTGTACAGAGAGACTATGTACAGCGCAACTGTGCAGCAGAACTGTGTATGGAGAGTTCAGCACAGTGGGACTGTGTACAGAGAGTTCAGTACAGCAGGACTGTGTACAGTGAGACTGTGTACAGTGACACTGTGTACAGTGAGACTGTGTACAGTGAGACTGTGTACAGCGGGACTGTGTACAGAGAGTTCAGTACAGCAGGACTGTGTACAGTGACACTGTGTACAGTGACACTGTATACAGTGAGACTGTGTACAGCGGGTCTGTGTACAGAGAATTCAGTACAGCAGGACTGTGTACAGTGAGACTGTGTACAGTGACACTATGTACAGTGGGACTGTGTACAGCGGGACTGTGTACAGAGAGTTCAGTACAGTGACACTGTGTACAGTGAGACTGTGTACAGTGAGACTGTGTACAGCGGGACTGTGTACAGAGAGTTCAGTACAGTGACATTGAGTACAGTGAGACTGTGTACAGGGACATGGTGTACAGCGGGACTGTGTACAGTGAGACTGTGTACAGCGGGACTGTGTACAGTGAAACTGTGTACAGTGAGACTGTGTACAGTGAGACTGTGTACAGTGAGACTGTGTACAGCGGGACTGTGTACAGAGAGTTCAGTACAGCAGGACTGTGTACAGTGACACTGTGTACAGTGACACTGTATACAGTGAGACTGTGTACAGCGGGTCTGTGTACAGAGAGTTCAGTACAGCAGGACTGTGTACAGTGAGACTGTGTACAGTGACACTATGTACAGTGGGACTGTGTACAGCGGGACTGTGTACAGAGAGTTCAGTACAGTGAAACTGTGTACAGTGAGACTGTGTACAGTGAGACTGTGTACAGCGGGACTGTGTACAGAGAGTTCAGTACAGTGACATTGAGTACAGTGAGACTGTGTACAGGGAGATGGTGTACAGCGGGACTGTGTACAGTGAGACTGTGTACAGCGGGACTGTGTACAGAGAGTTCAGTACAGTGACACTGTGTACAGTGAGACTGTGTACAGTGAGACTGTGTACAGCGGGACTGTGTACAGAGAGTTCAGTACAGTGACACTGTGTACAGTGAGACTGTGTACAGTGAGACTGTGTACAGCGGGACTGTGTACAGAGAGTTCAGTACAGTGACATTGAGTACAGTGAGACTGTGTACAGGGAGATGGTGTACAGCGAGACTGTGTACAGCGGGACTGTGTACAGTGATACTGTGTACAGTGAGACTGTGTACAGTGAGACTGTGTACAGTGGGACTGTGTACGGAGAGTTCAGTACAGTGACACTGTGTACAGTTAGACTGTGTACAGTGAGACTGTGTACAGCGAGACTGTGTGCAGAGAGTTCAGTACAGTGACACTGTGTACAATGAGACTGTGTACAGTGGGACTGTGTACAGCAGGACTGTGTACAGAGAGTTCAGTACAGTGACACTGTGTACAGCGAGACTGTGTACAGTGGGACTGTGTACAGAGAATTCAGTACAGTGACATTGAGTACAGTGAGACTGTGTACAGTCAGACGGTGTACAGCGGGACTGTGTACAGTCAGACGGTGTACAGCGGGACTGTGTACAGTGTGACTGTGTACAGCGGGACTGTGTACAGTGAGACTGTGTACAGTGAGACTATGTACAGTGAGACTATGTACAGAGTTCAGTACAGTGAGACTGTGTACAGAGAGTTCAGTAGTGAGACTGTACAGCGGGACTGTGTACAGAGAGTTCAGTGCAGTGACATTGAGTACAGTGAGACTGTGTACAGCGGGACTGTGTACAGTGAGACTGTATACAGCGGGACTGTGTACAGTGAGACTGTATACAGCGGGACTGTGTACAGCAGGACTGTGTACTGAGAGTTCAGTACAGTGAGACTGTGTACAGTGAGACTGTGTACAGAGAGTTCAGTACAGCGGGACTGTACGGACAGATTGAGTACAGTGAGACTGTACTGAGAGTTCATTACAGTGAGACTGTGTACAGTGACATTGTGTACAGCGGGACTGTGTACAGAGAGTTCAGTACAGTGGGACTGTGTACAGTGAGACTGTGTACTGAGGGTTCAGTACAGTGAGAATGTGTACAGTGAGACTGTGTATGGAGAGTTCAGTACAGTGAGAATGTGTACAGTGAGACTGTGTACAGCGGGACTGTGTACAGAGAGACTGTGTACAGCAGGACTGTGTACAGTGGGACTGTGTACAGAGAGATTGTGTACAGCGGGACTGTGTACAGAGAGACTGTGTACAGCGGGACTGTGTACAGAGAGACTGTGTACATCGGGACTGTGTACAGAGAAACTGTGTACAGCGGGACTGTGTACAGCGGGATTGTGTACAGCGGGACTGTGCAGCGGGACTGTGTATGGAGAGTTCAGTACAGTGGGACTGTGTACAGAGAGACTATGTACAGCGCAACTGTGCAGCAGAACTGTGTATGGAGAGTTCAGCACAGTGGGACTGTGTACAGAGAGTTCAGTACAGCAGGACTGTGTACAGTGAGACTGTGTACAGTGAGACTGTGTACAGTGAGACTGTGTACAGCGGGACTGTGTACAGAGAGTTCAGTACAGCAGGACTGTGTACAGTGACACTGTGTACAGTGACACTGTATACAGTGAGACTGTGTACAGCGGGTCTGTGTACAGAGAATTCAGTACAGCAGGACTGTGTACAGTGAGACTGTGTACAGTGACACTATGTACAGAGGGACTGTGTACAGCGGGACTGTGTACAGAGAGTTCAGTACAGTGACACTGTGTACAGTGAGACTGTGTACAGTGAGACTGTGTACAGCGGGACTGTGTACAGAGAGTTCAGTACAGTGACATTGAGTACAGTGAGACTGTGTACAGGGACATGGTGTACAGCGGGACTGTGTACAGTGAGACTGTGTACAGCGGGACTGTGTACAGTGAAACTGTGTACAGTGAGACTGTGTACAGTGAGACTGTGTACAGTGGGACTGTGTACAGAGAGTTCAGTACAGTGACACTGTGTACAGTTAGACTGTGTACAGTGAGACTGTGTACATTGAGACTGTGTACAGTGAGACTGTGTACAGCAGGACTGTGTACAGAGAGTTCAGTACAGTGACACTGTGTACAGTGAGACTGTGTACAGTGAGACTGTGTACAGCGGGACTGTGTACAGAGAGTTCAGTACAGCAGGACTGTGTACAGTGAGACTGTGTACAGTGACACTATGTACAGTGGGACTGTGTACAGCGGGACTGTGTACAGAGAGTTCAGTACAGTGACACTGTGTACAGTGAGACTGTGTACAGTGAGCCTGTGTACAGCGGGACTGTGTACAGAGAGTTCAGTACAGTGACATTGAGTACAGTGAGACTGTGTACAGGGAGATGGTGTACAGCGGGACTGTGTACAGTGAGACTGTGTACAGCGGGACTGTGAACAGAGAGTTCAGTACAGTGACATTGAGTACAGTGAGACTGTGTAGAGCGGGACTGTGTACAGTGAGACTGTATACAGCGGGACTGTGTACAGTGAGACTGTATACAGCGGGACTGTGTACAGCAGGACTGTGTACTGAGAGTTCAGTACAGTGAGACTGTGTACAGTGAGACTGTGTACAGAAAGTTCAGTACAGCGGGACTGTACGGACAGATTGAGTACAGTGAGACTGTACTGAGAGTTCAGTACAGTGAGACTGTGTACAGTGACATTGTGTACAGCGGGACTGTGTACAGAGAGTTCAGTACAGTGGGACTGTGTACAGTGAGACTGTGTACTGAGGGTTCAGTACAGTGAGAATGTGTACAGTGAGACTGTGTACTGAGGGTTCAGTACAGTGAGAATGTGTACAGTGAGACTGTGTATGGAGAGTTCAGTACAGTGAGAATGTGTACAGTGAGACTGTGTACAGAGAGTTCAGTACAGCGGGACTGTGTACAGTGAGAATGTGTACAGAGAATTCAGTACAGTGAGAATGTGTACAGAGAATTCAGTACAGTGAGAATGTGTACAGTGAGAATGTGTACAGAGAGTTCAGTACAGTAAGAATGTGTACAGTGAGAATGTGTACAGTGAGAATGTGTACAGAGAGTTCAGTACAGTGAGAATGTGTACAGAGAGAATGTGTACAGTGAGAATGTGTACAGTGAGAATGTGTACAGAGAATTCAGTACAGTAAGAATGTGTACAGTGAGAATGTGTACAGTGAGAATGTGTACAGTGAGAATGTGTACAGAGAATTCAGTACAGTAAGAATGTGTACAGTGAGAATGTGTACAGTGAGAATGTGTACAGTGAGAATGTGTACAGAGAATTCAGTACAGTAAGAATGTGTACAGTGAGAATGTGTACAGAATGTGTACAGTGAGAATGTGTACAGTGAGAATGTGTACAGTGAGAATGTGTACAGTGAGAATGTGTACAGAGAGAATGTGTACAGAATGTGTACAGAGAGAATGTGTACAGTGAGAATGTGTACAGTGAGAATGTGTACAGAATGTGTACAGTGAGAATGTGTACAGAGAATTCAGTACAGTAAGAATGTGTACAGTGAGAATGTGTACAGTGAGAATGTGTACAGAGAGAATGTGTACAGTGAGAATGTGTACAGTGAGAATGTGTACAGAATGTGTACAGAGAGAATGTGTACAGAGAGAATGTGTACAGTGAGAATGTGTACAGTGAGAATGTGTACAGAGAGAATGTGTACAGTGAGAATGTGTACAGAATGTGTACAGTGAGAATGTGTACAGTGAGAATGTGTACAGAATGTGTACAGTGAGAATGTGTACAGTGAGAATGTGCACAGAATGTGTACAGTGAGAATGTGTACAGTGAGAATGTGTACAGTGAGAATGTGTACAGAATGTGTACAGTGAGAATGTGTACAGAGAGAATGTGTACAGTGAGAATGTGTACAGAATGTGTACAGTGAGAATGTGTACAGAGAGAATGTGTACAGTGAGAATGTGTACAGAATGTGTACAGTGAGAATGTGTACAGTGAGAATGTGTACAGTGAGAATGTGTACAGTGAGAATGTGTACAGAATGTGTACAGTGAGAATGTGTACAGTGAGAATGTGTACAGTGAGAATGTGTACAGTGAGAATCTGTACAGTGAGAATGTGTACAGAATGTGTACAGTGAGAATGTGTACAGTGAGAATGTGTACAGAATGTGTACAGTGAGAATGTGTACAGTGAGAATGTGTACAGTGAGAATGTGTACAGAATGTGTACAGTGAGAATGTGTACAGTGAGAATGTGTACAGTGAGAATGTGTACAGTGAGAATGTGTACAGAGAGAATGTGTACAGTGAGAATGTGTACAGTGAGAATGTGTACAGTGAGAATGTGTACAGAATGTGTACAGAGAGAATGTGTACAGAGAGAATGTGTACAGTGAGAATGTGTACAGTGAGAATGTGTACAGAATGTGTACAGTGAGAATGTGTACAGTGAGAATGTGTACAGTGAGAATGTGTACAGAGAGAATGTGTACAGTGAGAATGTGTACAGAATGTGTACAGTGAGAATGTGTACAGAATGTGTACAGTGAGAATGTGTACAGAATGTGTACAGTGAGAATGTGTACAGTGAGAATGTGTACAGTGAGAATGTGTACAGAGAGAATGTGTACAGTGAGAATGTGTACAGTGAGAATGTGTACAGTGAGAATGTGTACAGAATGTGTACAGTGAGAATGTGTACAGTGAGAATGTGTACAGTGAGAATGTGTACAGTGAGAATGTGTACAGAGAGAATGTGTACAGAATGTGTACAGAGAGAATGTGTACAGTGAGAATGTGTACAGTGAGAATGTGTACAGTGAGAATGTGTACAGAGAGAATGTGTACAGTGAGAATGTGTACAGAATGTGTACAGTGAGAATGTGTACAGAGAGAATGTGTACAGTGAGAATGTGTACAGTGAGAATGTGTACAGAGAGAATGTGTACAGTGAGAATGTGTACAGTGAGAATGTGTACAGAGAGAATGTGTACAGTGAGAATGTGTACAGTGAGAATTCAGTACTGTGAGAATGTGTACAGAATGTGTACAGTGAGAATGTGTACAGAGAGTTCAGTATAGCGGGGCTGTGTACAGTGAGAATGTGTACAGTGAGAATTCAGTACAGTGAGAATGTGTACAGTGAGAATGTGTACAGAGAGAATGTGTACAGAATGTGTACAGTGAGAATGTGTACAGAATGTGTACAGTGAGAATGTGTACAGAATGTGTACAGTGAGAATGTGTACAGTGAGAATGTGTACAGTGAGAATGTGTACAGTGAGAATGTGTACAGAGAGAATGTGTACAGTGAGAATGTGTACAGTGAGAATGTGTACAGAGAGAATGTGTACAGTGAGAATGTGTACAGTGAGAATTCAGTACTGTGAGAATGTGTACAGAATGTGTACAGTGAGAATGTGTACAGAGAGTTCAGTACAGCGGGACTGTGTACAGTGAGAATGTGTACAGTGAGAATTCAGTACAGTGAGAATGTGTACAGAGAGAATGTGTACAGAGAGAATGTGTACAGTGAGAATGTGTACAGAGAGAATGTGTACAGTGAGAATGTGTACAGTGAGAATGTGTACAGTGAGAATGTGTACAGTGAGAATGTGTACAGAGAGAATGTGTACAGTGAGAATGTGTACAGTGAGAATGTGTACAGTGAGAATGTGTACAGTGAGAACGTGTACAGAGAGAATGTGTACAGTGAGAATGTGTACAGTGAGAATGTGTACAGAATGTGTACAGTGAGAATGTGTACAGTGAGAATGTGTACAGAGAGAATGTGTACAGAATGTGTACAGTGAGAATGTGTACAGAATGTGTACAGTGAGAATGTGTACAGAATGTGTACAGTGAGAATGTGTACAGTGAGAATGTGTACAGTGAGAATGTGTACAGTGAGAATGTGTACAGTGAGAATGTGTACAGTGAGAATGTGTACAGAGAGAATGTGTACAGTGAGAATGTGTACAGTGAGAATTCAGTACTGTGAGAATGTGTACAGAATGTGTACAGTGAGAATGTGTACAGAGAGTTCAGTACAGCGGGACTGTGTACAGTGAGAATGTGTACAGTGAGAATTCAGTACAGTGAGAATGTGTACAGAGAGAATGTGTACAGAGAGAATGTGTACAGAGAGAATGTGTACAGTGAGAATGTGTACAGTGAGAATGTGTACAGAATGTGTACAGTGAGAATGTGTACAGTGAGAATGTGTACAGAGAGAATGTGTACAGTGAGAATGTGTACAGAGAGAATGTGTACAGTGAGAATGTGTACAGAGAGAATGTGTACAGTGAGAATGTGTACAGTGAGAATGTGTACAGAGAGAATGTGTACAGTGAGAATGTGTACAGAGAGAATGTGTACAGAGAGAATGTGTACAGAGAGAATGTGTACAGTGAGAATGTGTACAGAGAGAATGTGTACAGTGAGAATGTGTACAGTGAGAATGTGTACAGTGAGAATGTGTACAGTGAGAATGTGTACAGAGAGAATGTGTACAGTGAGAATGTGTACAGTGAGAATGTGTACAGTGAGAACGTGTACAGAGAGAATGTGTACAGTGAGAATGTGTACAGTGAGAATGTGTACAGAATGTGTACAGTGAGAATGTGTACAGTGAGAATGTGTACAGAGAGAATGTGTACAGTGAGAATGTGTACAGAGAGAATGTGTACAGTGAGAATGTGTACAGAGAGAATGTGTACAGTGAGAATGTGTACAGTGAGAATGTGTACAGAGAGAATGTGTACAGTGAGAATGTGTACAGTGAGAATGTGTACAGAGAGAATGTGTACAGAGAGAATGTGTACAGTGAGAATGTGTACAGTGAGAATGTGTACAGTGAGAATGTGTACAGAGAGAATGTGTACAGTGAGAATGTGTACAGTGAGAATGTGTACAGTGAGAATGTGTACAGTGAGAATGTGTACAGAATGTGTACAGTGAGAATGTGTACAGAATGTGTACAGTGAGAATGTGTACAGTGAGAATGTGTACAGAGAGAATGTGTACAGTGAGAATGTGTACAGTGAGAATGTGTACAGTGAGAATGTGTACAGAGAGAATGTGTACAGTGAGAATGTGTACAGTGAGAATGTGTACAGTGAGAATGTGTACAGAATGTGTACAGTGAGAATGTGTACAGAATGTGTACAGTGAGAATGTGTACAGAATGTGTACAGTGAGAATGTGTACAGTGAGAATGTGTACAGAATGTGTACAGTGAGAATGTGTACAGTGAGAATGTGTACAGAATGTGTACAGTGAGAATGTGTACAGTGCGAATGTGTACAGAGAGATTGAGTACAGCGAGATTGAGTACAGAGAGATTGAGTACAGAGAGTTCAGTACAGTGGGACTGTGTACAGCGGGACTGTGTACAGCGGGACTGTGTACAGCGGGACTGTGTACAGCGGGACTGTGTACAGCGGGACTGTGTACAGCGGGACTGTGTACAGAGAGACTGTGTACAGCGGGACTGTGTACAGCGGGACTGTGTACAGAGAGATGTCGGGAAACGCGATGGCATTTACAACTTAGCCTCAGGATCAGCCAATCCCGTCTAGCATTTCTTAAAGTAATGAATGGCCTCCAGAAATCTAATAGACACATCCATTATGGTCAACAAATACTGATTCCCAATTAGGACCCTAGAAAAAGATTCTTCAACAGTAGGAATGGGTATTAAAGGTGCTGGTTTGATTACCGATTGAGGTTTCCCTATTACCTGACATGTGGGAAAAATTCAACTACATCCTTATGTAGTCCAGCCCAATGAAAATATTTTATATTTTTCTTGAATTTTCCTTACTCCTAAATGACCCCCTATTGGCACCTCATGCGCTCCCCGCAAACCCCCACCGGTAATACCAGTTGGTAAACTTCTGCCCATTTCCCACCTGCTTGAATATGTAAAGGTCTCTATTTCCTCATTAATACATTTTTCTAATATAATAACACTCTGGTACACACTCAGATTCTATATCTGTATATGCTTCCTGATACAACTGCTTTATCTTTAGATCCTTCTGTTTTAGTTCACCCAGCTTTCCTGAACGAAGATATTTGCTTCATCCTCCATCTTCTTTTCTTCTTTCTCAACCTTCT
>NC_052163.1:794740-822298 GCF_902713615.1 Scyliorhinus canicula | reverse complement strand
ATACAGAGTAAAGCTCCCTCTACACTGTCCCCATCATACACTCCCAGGAAGGTACAGCACGGGGTTTAGAGACAGAGTAAAGCTCCCTCTCCTGTCCCCATCATAACACTCCAGGACAGGTACAGCACGGGGTTAGATACAGAGTAAGCTCCCTCTACACTGTCCCCATCTAAACACTCCCAGGACAGGTACAGCACGGGTTAGATACAGAGTAAAGCTCCCCTCTACACTGTCCCGATCAACACTCCCAGGCAGGTACAGCACGGGGTTAGATACAGAGTAAAGCTCCTCTACACTGTCCCCATCATACACTCCCAGGACAGGCTTACAGCACGGGGTTAGATACAGAAGTAAAGCTCCCCTCTACACTGTCCCCGATCAAACACTCCCAGGACAGGTACAGCACCGGGCATAAATACAGAGTAAAGCTCCCTCTACACTGTCCCCACCAAGCACTCCCAGACAGGTATAGCACGGGGTTAGATACAGAGGTAAAGCTCCCTCTACACTATCCCCATCAAACACTCCCAGGACAGGTACAGCACGGGGTTAGATACAGAGTAAAGCCCCCTCTACACTGTCCCCATCAAACACTCCCAGGACAGGTACAGCACGGGGTTAGATACAGAGTAAAGCCCCCTCTACACTGTCCCCATCAACACTCCCAGGACAGGTACAGCACGGGGTTAGATACAGAGTAAAGTTCCCTCTACACTGTCCCCATCAACACTCCCAGGACAGGTACAGTACGGGGTTAGATACAGAGTAAGTTCCCTCTACACTGTCCCCCATCAACACTCCCAGGACAGGTACAGCACGGGGTTAGATACAGAGTAAAGTTCCCTCTACACTGTGCCCGATCAAACACTCCCAGGACAGGTACAGCACGGGGTTAGATACACAGTAAAGCTCCCTCTACACTGTCCCCATCAAACACTCCCAGGACAGGTACAGCACGGGGTTAGATACAGAGTAAAGCTCCCTCTACACTGTCCCCGATCAAACACTCCCAGGACAGGTACAGCACGGGGTTTAGATACAGAGTAAAGCTCCCTCTACACTGTCCCCATCATAACACTCCCAGGACAGGTACAGCACGGTGTTAGATACAGAGTAAAGCTCCCTCTACACTGTCCCATCAAACACTCCAGGACAGGTACAGCACGGGGTTAGATACAGAGTAAAGCTCCCTCTACACTGTCCCCATCAAACACTCCCAGGACAGTACAGCACGGGGTTAGATACAGAGTAAAGCTCCCTCTACACTGTCCCGATCAAACACTCCCAGGACAGGTACAGCACGGGGTTAGATACAGAGTAAAGCTCCCTCTACACTGTCCCCATCATACACTCCCAGGACAGGTACAGCACGGGGTTAGATACAGAGTAAAGCTCCCTCTACACTGTCCCCATCAAACACTCCCAGGACAGGTACAGCACGGGGTCTAATACAGAGTAAAGCTCCCTCTACACTGTCCCCATCAAACACTCCCAGGACAGGTACAGCACGGGGTTAGATACAGAGTAAAGCTCCCTCTACACTATTCCCATCAAACACTCCCAGGACAGGTACAGCACGGGTTAGATACAGAGTAAAGCTCCCTCTACACTGTCCCCATCAAACACTCCCAGGACAGGTACAGCACGGGTTAGATACAGAGTAAAGCTCCCTCTACACTGTCCCCATCAAACACTCCCAGGACAGGTACAGCACGGGGTTAGATACAGAGTAAAGCTCCCTCTACACTGTCCCCATCAAACACTCCCAGGACAGGTACAGCACGGGGTTAGATACAGAGTAAAGCTCCCTCTACACTGTCCCCATCAAACACTCCCAGGACAGGTACAGCACGGGGTTAGATACAGAGTAAAGCTCCCTCTACACTGTCCCCGATCAAACACTCCCAGGACAGGTACAGCACGGGGTTAGATACAGAGTAAAGCTCCCTCTACACTGTCCCCATCAAACACTCCCAGGACAGGTACAGCACGGGGTTAGATACAGAGTAAAGCTCCCTCTACACTGTCCCCATCAAACACTCCCAGGACCGGTACAGCACGGGGTTAGATACAGAGTAAAGCTCCCTCTACACTGTCCCCATCAAACACTCCCAGGACAGGTACAGCACGGGGTTAGATACAGAGTAAAGCTCCCTCTCCACTGTCCCCATCAAACACTCCCAGGACAGGTACAGCACGGGGTTAGATACAGAGTAAAGCTCCCTCTACACTGTCCCCATCAAACACTCCCAGGACAGGTACAGCACGGGGTTAGATACAGAGTAAAGCTCCCTCTACACTGTCCCCATCAAACACTCCCAGGACAGGTACAGCACGGGGTTAGATACAGAGTAAAGCTCCCTCTACACTGTCCCCATCAAACACTCCCAGGACAGGTACAGCACGGGGTTAGATACAGAGTAAAGCTCCCTCTACACTGTCCCCATCAAACACTCCCAGGACAGGTACAGCAAGGGGTTAGATACAGAGTAAAGTTCCCTCTACACTGTCCCATCAAACACTCCCAGGACAGGTACAGCACGGGGTTAGATACAGAGTAAAGCTCCCTCTACACTGTCCCCATCATAACACTCCCAGGACAGGTACAGCACGGGGTTAGATACAGAGTAAGCTCCCTCTACACTGTCCCCATCAAACACTCCCAGGACAGGTACAGCACGGGGTTAGATACAGAGTAAGCTCCCTCTACACTGTCCCCATCAAACACTCCCAGGACAGGTACAGCACGGGGTTAGATACAGAGTAAAGCTCCCTCTACACTGTCCCATCAAACACTCCCAGGACAGGTACAGCACGGGGTTAGATACAGAGTAAAGCTCCCTCTACACTGTCCCCATCAAACACTCCCAGGACAGGTACAGCACGGGGTTAGATACAGAGTAAAGTTCCCTCTACACTGTCCCCATCAAACACTCCCAGGACAGGTACAGCACGGGGTTAGATACAGAGTAAAGCTCCCTCTACACTGTCCCCATCAAACACTCCCAGGACAGGTACAGCACGGGGTTAGATACAGAGTAAAGCTCCCTCTACACTGTCCCCATCAAACACTCCCAGGACAGGTACAGCACGGGGTTAGATACAGAGTAAAGCTCCCTCTACACTGTCCCCATCAAACACTCCCAGGACAGGTACAGCACGGGTTAGATACAGAGTAAAGCTCCCTCTACACTGTCCCCGATCAAACACTCCCAGGACAGGTACAGCACGGGGTTAGATACAGAGTAAAGCTCCCTCTACACTGTCCCCATCAAACACTCCCAGGACAGGTACAGCACGGGGTTAGATACAGAGTAAAGCTCCCTCTACACTGTCCCCATCAAACACTCCCAGGACAGGTACAGCACGGGGTTAGATACAGAGTAAAGCTCCCTCTACACTGTCCCCATCAAACACTCCCAGGACAGGTACAGCACGGGGTTAGATACAGAGTAAAGCTCCCTCTACACTGTCCCCATCAAACACTCCCAGGACAGGTACAGCACGGGGTTAGATACAGAGTAAAGCTCCCTCTACACTGTCCCCATCAAACACTCCCAGGACAGGTACAGCACGGGGTTAGATACAGAGTAAAGCTCCCTCTACACTGTCCCCATCAAACACTCCCAGGACAGGTACAGCACGGGGTTAGATACAGAGTAAAGCTCCCTCTACACTGTCCCCATCAAACACTCCCAGGACAGGTACAGCACGGGGTTAGATACAGAGTAAAGCTCCCTCTACACTGTCCCCATCAAACACTCCCAGGACAGGTACAGCACGGGGTTAGATACAGAGTAAAGCTCCCTCTACACTGTCCCCATCAAACACTCCCAGGACAGGTACAGCACGGGTTAGATACAGAGTAAAGCTCCCCTCTACACTGTCCCCATCAAACACTCCCAGGACAGGTACAGCACGGGGTTAGATACAGAGTAAAGCTCCCTCTACACTGTCCCCATCAAACACTCCCAGGACAGGTACAGCACGGGGTTAGATACAGAGTAAAGCTCCCTCTACACTGTCCCCATCAAACACTCCCAGGACAGGTACAGCACGGGGTTAGATACAGAGTAAAGCTCCCTCTACAGCTGTCCCGATCAAACACTCCCAGGACAGGTACAGCACGGGGTTAGATACAGAGTAAAGCTCCCTCTACACTGTCCCCATCAAACACTCCCAGGACAGGTACAGCACGGGGTTAGATACAGAGTAAAGCTCCCTCTACACTGTCCCGATCAAACACTCCCAGGACAGGTACAGCACGGGGTTAGATACAGAGTAAAGCTCCCTCTACACTGTCCCCATCATAACACTCCCAGGACAGGTACAGCACGGGGTTAGATACAGAGTAAAGCTCCCTCTACACTGTCCCCATCAAACACTCCCAGGACAGGTACAGCACGGGGTTAGATACAGAGTAAAGCTCCCTCTACACTGTCCCCATCAAACACTCCCAGGACAGGTACAGCACGGGGTTAGATACAGAGTAAAGCTCCCTCTACACTGTCCCGATCAAACACTCCCAGGACAGGTACAGCACGGGGTTAGATACAGAGTAAAGCTCCCTCTACACTGTCCCCATCATACACTCCCAGGACAGGTACAGCACGGGGTTAGATACAGAGTAAAGCTCCCTCTACACTGTCCCGATCAACACTCCCAGGACAGGTACAGCACGGGCATAAATAGAGAGTAAAGCTCCCTCTACACTGTCCCCATCCAAGCACTCCCAGGACAGGTATAGCACGGGGTTAGATACAGAGTAAAGCTCCCTCTACACTATCCCCATCAAACACTCCCAGGACAGGTATAGCACGGGGTTAGATACAGAGTAAAGCTCCCTCTACACTGTCCCCATCAAACACTCCCAGAGCAGGTACAGCACGGGATTAGATACAGAGTAAAGCTCCCTCTACACTGTTCCCATCAAACACTCCCAGGACAGGTACAGCACGGGGTTAGATACAGAGTAAAGCTCCCTCTACACTGCCCCATCAAACACTCCCAGGACAGGTACAGCACGGGATTAGATACAGAGTAAAGCTCCCTCTACACTGTCCCCATCAAACACTCCCAGGACAGGTACAGCACGGGATTAGATACAGAGTAAAGCTCCCTCTACACTGTTCCCATCAAACACAGAACTAACATTGTCCCTGGATCCCATGCTCTGTAACTGGCCGACGTGAATGATGAACTGCAGAACATCGGGGGCGGGATCGTCCGACCCCCCGGTAGGTCAGAGAATCGTCTGGGGGCGGCTTAAATACCCCCCGGCCGCCCTGCGATATTCTCCGCCCCACAAAAAACCCAACGACGTGAACCGCGCCGCGAGCCTCGGAGAATTTCGAGGACCGGCGCAAAGCAACTGACCCCGGGGCCGCCTCAATCTCCGGGCCGGATGTGGGGGAGGAGGGGGAGAGGCCGGGAAAGGCCAGGGGGGTGCACGTGATGGAGAGAGTGCGTGCCGGGGAGTAGAGGGGGTGTGGTTTGGGGACGGTGCAATGCCGGGGAGGTGGGGGTGTGGTTTGGGGACGGTGCGTGCCGGGGGGGGGGGTGTCGTCTATCCACCCCCCCACCCCTCACCCGCTGCAGACCGTTATCATAGAATTTACAGTGCAGAAGGAGGCCATTCGGCCCATCGAGTCTGTGCCGGCTCTTGGAAAGAGCACCCTACCCGAGGTCAACACCTCCACCCTATCCCCATAACCCAGTAACCCCACCCAACACTAAGGGTAATTTTGGACACTAAGGGCAATTTATCATGGCCAATCCAACTAACCTGCACATCGTTGGACTGTGGGAGGAAACCGGGGCACACGGAGGAAACCCACGCATAAACCGGGAGAACGTGCAGACTCCGCACAGACAGTGACCCAAGCCGGGAATCGAACCTGGGACCCTGGAGCTGTGAAGCAATTGTGCTATCCACAATGCTGTCGTGCTGCCCGTTATGTTTGGTCATCACCCTGCGATTATGGCCGCCGTGGCGAGAGCTTCACTTCTACATGTTGCCCTGTGGTGCAGGAGGAGGAGCGTGCCAGGGGGAAGCAGGTGGCAGCCGCCCAGGCAGGAGGGCCACCCGCACGGCAGGATGAGGAGGAGGAGGTGCTGGTCGCGCCACGGCGACGGAGACCGCCCGAGGAGGCTCCGTGTGTACCGGCCCCGATCGTCGTTTCAGGATCTCATGGACTGGGTATGCAGGAGGAGACTCCGGATGAGCCGGGAAACCGTCGCCCATATCTGCCACCTAATGGCACACCTGGCACCGCATGGCACTGGGGGAGGACACCCTCTCCCCGTGGCTGTCATGGTTACTGTGGCCCTGACCCTCTATGCCACTGGGCCATTCCAGGCGCCGAGTGGGGACCTGTCCGGCATCTCGCAGGCATCGGTGCACCGGTGCGTCCAGGCAGTGACAGACGCCCTTTATGCCATTGCGGACGCTACATCTGGTTCCCTGTGGACCGGGTCAGCCAGGATACCCAGTCAGCTGGCTTTGCTGCCATGGCCAGGGTGCCCATAGAACATAGAAAAATACAGCACAGAACAGGCCCTTCGGCCCACGATGTTGCGCCGAACCTTTGTCCGAGATTAATCATAGATTATCATAGAATTTAGGGTGCTGAAGGAGGCCATTCGGCCCATCGAGCCTGCACCGGCTCTAGGAAAGAGCACCCTACCCAAGGTCAACACCTCCACCCTATCCCCATAACCCAGTAACCCCACCCAACACTAAGGGCTGAAAATGAAAATCACTTATTGTCACGAGTAGGCTTCAATGAAGTTACTGTGAAAAGCCCCTAGTCGCACCTGTTCAGGGAGGCTGACGGGAATCGAACCGTGCTGCTGGCCTGCTTGATCTGCTTTAATAGCCAGCGATTTAGCCTTGTGAGCTAAACCAGACTGACGTGGAGAATGGCTACAACGATGCCCTTGCAGCGACCAGAAGTATGATAGAGAGGTGCTTTGGGCTGCTGAAGATGCGTTTCAGGTGCCTGGACCGCTCTGGAGGGGCCCTCAAGTACCCGTCAGATAGGATTGGCCACATCGTTGTGGTCCGCTGCATCCTGCACAATATAGCCCAGCAGAACATAGAACATAGAACATAGAACAGTACAGCACAGAACAGGCCCTTCGGCCCTCGATGTTGTGCCGAGCAATGATCACCCTACTCAAACCCACGTAACCCGTATACCCGTAACCCAACAATCCCCCCATTAACCTTACACTATGGGCAATTTAGCATGGCCAATCCACCTAACCCGCACATCTTTGGACTGTGGGAGGAAACCGGAGCACCCGGAGGAAACCCACGCACACACGGGGAGGACGTGCAGACTCCACACAGACAGTGACCCAGCCGGGAATCGAACCTGGGACCCTGGAGCTGTGAAGCATTGATGCTAACCACCATGCTACCGTGAGGCCCCTGAAATGAAAATCCGTTTAGCAGAGGGGCGATGTGCTGCAGGCAGAGGAGGGGGAAGGGGAGGAACAGCAGGATGAGGCGCAGACCTTCCCAAATTAGGGGGATGTGGAGGGGGGTGGGGGGGTCAATGGTCAGGACAGACGGGCTGGACATGGACGGGAGGCTGCCCACCGTTACTGGCTGATAGCCGCCCGGTTCATGGACTAGGTGGGCAAGGGACTCGCCGAATATGGGCACAAACTGATCACCACGGCACCAGCTTACCACCCTCACCCCGGCCACCCACCACCCTCACCCCGCCCACCAACCACCCTCACCCCGGCCACCCAACACCAACCACCTTAACCCCACCCACCCAACACCAACCAACCCCCTACCCACCCAACACCAACCACCCTAACCCCATCCACCAACCACCCTCACCCCGGCCACCCACCACCCTCACCCCGCCCACCAACCACCCTCACCCCGCCCACCCACCACCCTCACCCCCGCCCACCAACCACCCTCACCCCACCCACCCACCCCCCCCCCCCCCCCCCCCCCCCCCCCCCCCCCCCCCCCCCCCCACCCCCCCCCCCCCCCACCCCCCCCCCCCCCCCCCCCCCCCACCCCCCCCCCCCCCCCCCCCCCCCCCCCCCCCACCCCCCCCCCCCCCCCCCCCCCCCCCCCCCCCCCCCCCCACCCCCCCCCCCCCCCCCCCCCCCCCCCCCCCCCCCCCCCCCCCCCCCCCCCCCCCCCCCCCCCCCCCCCCCCCCCCCCCCCCCCCCCCCCCCCCCCACCCCCCCCCCCCCCCCCCCCCCCCCCCCCCCCCCCCCCCCCCCCCCCCCCCCCCCCACCCCCCCCCCCCCCCCCCCCCCCCCCCCCCCCCCCCCCCCCCCCCCCCCCCCCCCCCCCCCCCCCCCCCCCCCCCCCCCCCCCCCCCCCCCCCCCCCCCCCCCCCCCCCCCCCCCCCCCCCCCCCCCCCCCTCCCCCCCCCCCCCCCCCCCCCCCCCCCCCCCCCCCCCCCCCCCCCCCCCCCCCCCCCCCCCCCCCCCCCCCCCCCCCCCCCCCCCCCCCCCCCCCCCCCCCCCCCCCCCCCCCCCCCCCCCCCCCCCCCCCCCCCCCCCCCCCCCCCCCCCCCCCCCCCCCCCCCCCCCCCCCCCCCCCCCCCCCCCCCCCCCCCCCCCCCCCCCCACCCCCCCCCCCCCCCCCCCCCCCCCCCCCCCCCCCCCCCCCCCCCCCCCCCCCCCCCCCCCCCCCCCCCCCCCCCCCCCCCCCCCCCCCCCCCCCCCCCCCCCCCCCCCCCACCCCCCCCCCCCCCCCCCCCCCCCCCCCCCCCCCCCCCCCCCCCCCCCCCCCCCCCCCCCCCCCCCCCCCCCCCCCCCCCCCCCCCCCCCCCCCCCCCCCCCCCCCCCCCCCCCCCCCCCCCCCCCCCCCCCCCCCCCCCCCCCCCCCCCCCCCCCCCCCCCCCCCCCCCCCCCCCCCCCCACCCCCCCCCCCCCCCCCCCCCCCCCCCCCCCCCCCCCCCCCCCCCCCCCCCCCCCCCCCCCCCCCCCCCCCCCCCCCCCCCCCCCCCCCCCCCCCCCCCCCCCCCCCCCCCCCCCCCCCCCCCCCCCCCCCCCCCCCCCCCCCCCCCCCCCCCCCCCCCCCCCCCCCCCCCCCCCCCCCCCCCCCCCCCCCCCCCCCCCCCCCCCCCCCCCCCCCCCCCCCCCCCCCCCCCCCCCCCCCCCCCCCCCCCCCACCCCCCCCCCCCCCCCCCCCCCCCCCCCCCCCCCCCCCCCCCCCCCCCCCCCCCCCCCCCCCCCCCCCCCCCCCCCCCCCCCCCCACCCCCCCCCCCCCCCCCCCCCCCCCCCCCCCCTTCCACCCCCCCCCCCCCCCCCCCCCCCCCCCCCCCCCCCCCCCCCCCCCCCCCCCCCCCCCCCCCCCCCCACCCACCCAACACCAACCACCCTCACCCCACCCACCCAACACCGACCACCCTCACCCCACCCACCCAACACCAACCACCCTCACCCCACCCACCCAACACCAACCACCCTCACCCCACCCCCCAACACCAACCACCCTAACCCATCCACCACCAACCCCCCCATCCACCACCAACCTCCCCCCCACCCACACCAACCACCCTCCCACCCCCCCCCACCAACCACCCCCCCTACCCACCCAACACCAACCACCCCACCCCACCCACCCACACCAACCACCCTCACCCCCCCCCCCACCACCGACCCCCTCACCCCACCCACCCAACACCAACCACCCTCACCCCCCCCCCAACACCACCACTCCCACCCATCCACCCAACACCAACCACCCTCACCCCACCCACCAACAGCAACCACCCTCACCCCACCCACCCACCCACACCAACCACCCCCCACCCCACCCACCCACCACCACCACCTCAACCCCACCCACCCACACCGACCACCCTCACCCCACCCACCCGCCCGCCAACCACCCCCACCCCACCCACCAAACACCAACTACCCCCACCCCACCCACCCAACACCAACCACAGTACCACCCTCCAGCCGGACCATCCCTGCATGCGGCCGTGACACTGCAGCGCACGGTCCGGTCGTCTGCTTGGGGGGATGACCAGGGCGACCCGGGGGGAGGGGGGGCACACTCTCCTGAGGCCGACGTTCTATCACCCCTCACGCACCCACTAGCGCTCACCTCGCACCAAACCCCGCATTCATCGGACTGAGTACAAAGGCATCTTCTGTAGGTGTGAAAGTGATTCTAATAACAAACAGTCCATACACGTGCCCTAGCCCCAGAACTAATCTGTGCCCTGCACCCGTGCCAACTTACTCAGTGTCTAACTGTTTGGCCTTACGGCCAGGAGGTGGACTCCTGTGATTCCTGCCCTGTGACTCGGGATCCCTTTGGCGGCCGTTTCCTGGGGCGGCCTGGTCTAGATCGGCCAGATTGCGGCTCGGGCGACTGGGATGGCGACCTGCCAGACTGACCTGCCCGCTGCCCATCAGATGCACCTGGAACTGAAGCGGGGGGGGGGGGGGGGGGGGAGTCCGGGCTGTCGCCGTGTTCCAGGTCGTCCCATACAGGGGGATCCGGAACAGACCCCAGTACCTCCTCCTCCCTCGGGGTGCCCAATGGCCCCCGGGCCTCTACATGGGCCGGGGATGCGAACGGACCGAGCATCTGATGCCCCCCCCCCCGACACCTGGCGCTGCCAGTCCTGGATGCTCGCCCTGGCATCAACAAGGGTCTGCAAGTCTGCAACCATGGAGCACATGGAGTTGGCCATCCCTGTGCGTGCCTGGGCGACGCCGGCCAGCACCTGGGCAATGGCCCGATGCCTTCAGCGACTGCTGAGACTGGGCCACGGCCTGCAGAGACTGGGCCACGGCCTGCAGAGACTGGGCCACTGCCTGCAGAGACTGGGCCACTGCCTGCAGAGACTGGGCCATGGCCTGCTGGGACTGGGCCATGGCCTGCTGAGACTGGGCCATGGCCTGCAGACACTGGGCCATGGCCTGCTGAGACTGGGCCATTGCCTGCTGAAACTGAGCCATGGCCTGCAGAGACTTTGCTACTGCCTGCTGAGACTGGGCCACTGCCTGCTGAGACTGGGCCATTGCCTGCTGAGACTGGGCCACTGCCTGCAGAGACTGGGCCACTGCCTGCTGAGACTGGGCCACGGCCTGCTGAGACTGGGCCACTGCCTGCTGAGACTGGGCCACGGCCTGCTGAGACTGGGCCACTGCCTGCTGAGACTGGGCCACTGCCTGCTGAGACTGAGCCACTGCCTGCTGAGACTGGGCCATGGCCTGCTGAGACAGGGCCATGGCCTGCTGAGACTGGGCCATTGCCTGCTGAGACTGGGCCACTGCCTGCTGAGACTGAGCCACTGCCTGCTGAGACTGGGCCATGGCCTGCTGAGACAGGGCCACGGCCTGCTGAGACTGGGCCACGGCCTGCTGAGACTGGGCCACGGCCTGCTGAGACTGGGCCACGGCCTGCTGAGACTGAGCCACTGCCTGCAGAGACTGAGCCACTGCCTGCTGAGACTGGGCCATTGCCTGCTGAGACTGGGCCATGGCCTGCTGAGACTGAGCCACGGCCTGCTGAGACGGCCACTGCCTGCTGAGACTGGGCCATTGCCTGCTGAGACTGAGCCACTGCCTGCAGAGACTGGGCCATTGCCTGCTGAGACTGGGCCACTGCCTGCTGAGACTGGGCCATGGCCTGCTGAGACTGAGCCACGGCCTGCGGAGACTGGGCCACTGCCTGCTGAGACTGGGCCATGGCCTGCTGAGACTGGGCCATGGCCTGCTGAGACTGGGCCATTGCCTGCAGAGACTGGGCCATGGCCTGCTGAGACTGGGCCATTGCCTGCTGAGACTGGGCCATAGCCTGCTGAGACTGGGCCATTGCCTGCTGAGACTGGGCCACGGCCTGCTGAGACTGGGCCATTGCCTGCAGAGACTGGGCCATGGCCTGCTGAGACTGGGCCATTGCCTGCAGAGACTGACCACTGCCTGCTGAGACTGGGCCATTGCCTGCTGAGACTGGGCCATGGCCTGCTGAGACTGGGCCATGGCCTGCTGAGACTGAGCCACTGCCTGCAGAGACTGAGCCACTGCCTGCTGAGACTGGGCCATTGCCTGCTGAGACTGGGCCACTGCCTGCAGAGACTGAGCCACTGCCTGCTGAGACTGGGCCACTGCCTGCTGAGACTGGGCCATTGCCTGCTGAGACTGGGCCATGGCCTGCTGAGACTGGGCCACTGCCTGCTGAGACTGGGCCATGGCCTGCTGAGACTGGGCCATTGCCTGCAGAGACTGGGCCATGGCCTGCTGAGACTGGGCCATTGCCTGCTGAGACTGGGCCATGGCCTGCTGGGACTGGGCCATGGCCTGCTGAGACTGGGCCATTGCCTGCTGAGACTGGGCCATTGCCTGCTGAGACTGGACCATGGCCTGCTGAGACTGGGCCATGGCCTGCTGAGACTGGCCATTGCCTGCTGAAACTGGGCCATGGCCTGCTGAGACTGGGCCACTGCCTGCTGAGACTGGGCCATAGCCTGCTGAGACTGGTCCTGCTGAGACTGGGCCACTGCCTGCTGAGACTGGGCCTGCTGGGACTGGGCCATGGCCTGCTGAGACTGGGCCATGGCCTGCTGAGACTGGGCCATGGCCTGCAGACACTGGGCCATTGCCTGCTGAGACTGGGCCATGGCCTGCTGAGACTGGGCCATGGCCTGCTGAGACTGGCCATTGCCTGCTGAAACTGGGCCATGGCCTGCTGAGACTGGGCCACTGCCTGCTGAGACTGGTCCTGCTGAGACTGGGCCACTGCCTGCTGAGACTGGGCCTGCTGGGACTGGGCCATGGCCTGCTGAGACTGGGCCATGGCCTGCTGAGACTGGGCCATGGCCTGCAGACACTGGGCCATGGCCTGCTGAGACTGAGCCATGGCCTGCTGAGACTGGGCCATGGCCTGCTGGGACTGGGCCATTGCCTGCTGAGACTGGGCCATGGCCTGCTGAGACTGGGCCATGGCCTGCAGAGACTGGGCCATGGCCTGCTGAGACTTAGCCACTGCCTGCTGAGACTGGGCTATGGCCTGCAGACACTGGGCCATTGCCTGCTGAGACTGGGCCATTGCCTGCAGAGACTGGGCCACGGCCTGCAGAGACTGAGCCACGGCCTGCTGAGACTGGGCCATGGCCTGCTGAGACTGAGCCACTGCCTGCTGAGACTGGGCTATGGCCTGCAGACACTGGGCCATTGCCTGCAGAGACTGGGCCACGGCCTGCAGAGACTGAGCCACGGCCTGCTGAGACTGGGCCACGGCCTGCTGAGACTGGGCCATGGCCTGCTGAGACTGGGCCATGGCCTGCTGAGACTGGGCCATGGCCTGCAGAGACTGGGCCATGGCCTGCTGGGACTGGGCCATGGCGATTGTGCGCATGCGCTGTGAGACCGGGGTCCGCGCGTGCGCTGTGAGACCGGGGTCCGCGCATGCGCTGTGAGACAGGGGTCCGCGCATGCGCTGTGAGACCGGGGTCCGCGCATGCGCTGTGAGACCGGGGCGATTGTGCGCATGCGCTGTGAGACCGGGGTCCGCGCATGCGCTGTGAGACCGGGGCGATTGCGCGCATGCACAGTGTCTCCCTTCTCCCAACATGGTGTAGGGCACAGAGGCCGGTGAGGAACAAAGGAGCCCCCAGCCCGAGAGTGGAGCTAACTTACCAGACAAGCGGTAGACTGTTCAACCTCCGACACCTCCAGGCCAGAACCCAGACCACCCCCTCCTCAGTTATCGAGCTGCGGTACACAGACGAGGCCTGTGTGTGCACACACTCAGAGGCCAAGCTACAAACCATCATCAACACATTCACCGAGGCATGTGAGAGAATTGGCCTCAGAATAAACATCCGGAAAAACAGGTTCTCTACCCTCCCGTTCCTGCCACACAAAACTGCTCCCTGATCATCAAGATCCACAGTGAGCCCTTGGACAATGTGGATCATTTCCCAAACCTCGGGAGCCTCCTCTCGGTGCGAGCAGACATTAATGACGAAAGCCAACATCGACTCCAATGCATCAGTGCAGTCTTCTGACATTTGAGTAGCAGAGTGTTCGAAGACCGAGACCTCAATCCCAGCACCAAGCTTACGGTGTACAGAGCAGCCGTGGCCCCCGCCCTCCTGTATACATCAGAAACATGGACAATGCCCAGCAGGCATCTCAAACCCCTGGAGAGATATCACCAACGCTGCCTCCGCAAACTCCTGCAAATCCCACTGGCAGGAGAGGCGGGCCAACGTGAGGGTCCTCTCCCAGGCCAATACCCCCAGTATCGAGGCTCTGGTCACGCTCGGACAGCTGCGATGGGCGGGTCACATTGTCCACATTGCCCGACACAAGACTCCCAAAACAGGTGTTGTACTCCGAGCTCTGCAATGGCAAGCGGAGGGCAGAGGAAACACTACACGGACACTCTGAAAGCCTGCCTGAATAAATGCAACATCCACGTCAACACATGGAAATTGCTGCCTCAGAACACACAAACTGGAGGAGAAGTATTCGCAAAGGCGTCAATCACCTTGAGCGTCGCAGGGTGGGGCACGGGGAGGCCAAGCATGAAGAGCGGAAAGAGCGCGCAGAATCCAGAGCGTCCCACCCACCTCATCAAACACCACCTGCCAAACCTGTGGCAGAGTCGGCGGACCCAGGATCGGCCTATTCACCACCGCAGAACCCACCTCCCCGGAATGGAAGCGGGTTATCCTCGATCCTGACGGACTGCCTGAGAGAAAGAGAAGAGATTTCAGTATTCCCGACACTTTCTATTCCAGTCTTTGCTTCCTCATCCTGGGGAATTCCCCACCCAAGGAACTCTGACACAGGCCCCGGAGTGTTTCCAATCTCAGAGGAGTCATTTCCCACATTCCTCGCGAGAATCAGAAGGCACCTGCCCCCAGGCTGTGTGGGGAACACAGCATCAGTCACCACTGGGAAAGTCGTTCCTTGGGGTGGTGTCATCTATCACTTGCTCATGTTTAGAGAAAAAAAAAGACCAGTTGCGGATTAAAGTTACACAGCAGAGACACTCTGGAGCCACGAGTGTGGATGTAATTACAGCTCCTGCACAGCACCGCCACCGTGCCAACCGCGCCAACCTGCGCTACTGTCATCAACACCAAACATTTCACGCAGTGCCCCAGCCATTGAGAATAGCGTGAACCCAGGGAGGGTTACCTGTGATCAATCTCTGATGATTCTGTCACAGCTTTCAGTCAGAAAGGTGGAAAGATTGGATCAAGTAAACACAGCTCAACATTAATACTGAGAATCTGACTCTGAGGGTGCTGTGTAACACAGACTGTAGAATTATGAAGCATTTTAACACAGAGTCACTCCATTCAACCAAAATAGTCCATTGTGGTCATTATAGTCCACACGGCCCTCCTGTATTTATTCATCTCACTGTTTCAAACTTTGTGCACAAATGAGAGATACTTCCCCTCCTTTTCAAAGCTCTCTAAAAATTAATTTCATGGTCTTATTTCATATAAAAGACAGAGAGACTGCGCACAAAGTAAGCAAGCACTTTCCAGGAGACTCATCCGGAGTGAGACTCGTACAGAGTGGAGGATTGAAATTTGGTAATTTGGTGCAGTGAGGTAAATCAGCAAAGGTAAGTGGAAAATCTAATTCTGCTGTTTTTCAGTTAAAAGTGCAGTGTGGAGCTTAGTGTCTGATTGGTTGAAGCTGCCCCCACCCTAATTGCTGAGAGGCAGTTATCTGGCAATCACTTGAGGCCTGTTGAGGCCTGTTTAGGGGCACATTGTATTCTTCTCTTTGAAGTTAAGGTATTTTTTTGAGTTATCGGTTAGCTGAGGTCTGCATAAAAGACAGAGAGACTGCGCACAAAGTAAGCAAGCACTTTCCAGGAGACACATCCGGAGTGAGACTCGTACAGAGTGGAGGATTGAAATTTGGTAATTTGGTGCAGTGAGGTAATTCGGTGCAGTGTGAGAGGTGCTGCTTTTTAACCCTGGTAAGTGACTGGTAAGTAGTCTCTCTTTGTCTTTTCATTGTCTAATTTATTTATTTTTATTTTGAAATTCTAGTTGTTTAAGTTTACCAAGGGTTTAAGACATGGCAGGAGATCCCAGACCCGTGTCATGCTCCTCGTGTGCGATGTGGGAGCTCAGGGACACGTCCACTCTCCCTGGCTCCTTCACGTGCAAGAAGTGTGTTCAGTTGCAGCTCCTGTTAGACCGCTTGACGGCTCTGGAGCTGCGGATGGACTCACTTTGGAGCATCCGCGATGCTGAGGAGGTCGTGGATAGCACGTTTAGCGAGTTGGTCACACCGCAGGTGAAGGTTACTGAGGGAGATAGAAAATGGGTGACCAAAAGAAAGAGCAAGAGTAGGAAGGCAGTGCAGGTGTCCCCTGCGGTCATCTCCCTGCAAAACAGATATACCACTTTGGATACTGTTGAGGGAGATGGCTCACCAGGGGAAGGCAGCAGCAGCCAGGTTCATGGCACCGTGGCTGGCTCTGCTGCACAGCAGGGCAGGAAGAAAAATGGCAGGGCTATAGTGATAGGGGACTCGATCGTAAGGGGAATAGACAGGCGGTTCTGTGGACGCAATCGAGACTCCAGGATGGTATGTTGCCTCCCTGGTGCAAGGGTCAAGGATGTCTCGGAGCGGCTGCAGGACATTCTAGGGGGGGAGGGTGAACAGCCAGCTGTCGTGGTGCACATAGGCACCAACGATATAGGTAAAAAACGGGATGAGGTCCTACAAGCGGAATTCAGGGAGTTAGGAGTTAAACTAAAAAGTAGGACCTCAAAGGTAATAATCTCAGGATTGCTACCAGTGCCACGAGCTAGTCAGAGTAGGAATGTCAGGATAGATAGGATGAATGCGTGGCTCGAGAGATGGTGCAAGAGGGAGGGATTCAAATTCCTGGGGCATTGGGACCGGTTCTGGGGGAGATGGGACCAGTACAAACCGGACGGTCTGCACTTGGGCAGGACTGGAACCGATGTCCTAGGGGGGGTGTTTTCTAGAGCTGTTGGGGAGGGTTTAAACTAATGTGGCAGGGGGATGGGAACCAATGCTGGAAGTTGGAAGGTAGTAAAACAGGGACAGAAACAAAAGGAAGGAAGGGGAAAAGTGCAAGGCAGAGAAGACATAGTCAGAAATCCATAAGGGCGACAGTACAAGGTACAGTGACTGAGGGGAGCACAGTGAATAGGCCCAGTAATAACAAAAGGAATAAAACTGGAGATGTTAAGATTCAAAACAGAGGTAAAAAAACCAACATAAGTGTACTTTACCTGAATGCTCGTAGTATTCGGAATAAAGTAAATGAGTTGGTGGCACAAATCATCGTGAAGGACTATGATTTAGTGGCCATTACTGAAACATGGTTAAAGGATGGTCACGACTGGGAGTTAAATATCCGAGGGTATCAAACTATTCGGAAGGACAGAGTGGATGGTAAGGGAGGTGGTGTTGCTCTGTTATTTAAGGATGACATCCGGGCAATAGTAAGGGATGACATCGGTGCTATGGAGGATAAGGTTGAATCCATTTGGGTGGAAATCAGGAATAGTAAGGCGGAAAAGTCACTGATAGGAGTAGTCTATCGGCCACCAAATAGTAACGAGATGGTGGGGCAGGCAATAAACAAAGAAATAACTGATGCATGTAGAAATGGTACAGCAGTTATCATGGGGGATTTTAATCTACATGTCGATTGGTTTAACCAGGTCGGTCAAGGCAACCGTGAGGAGGAGTTTATAGAATGTATCCGCGATAGTTTCCTAGAACAGTATGTAATGGAACCAACGAGGGAACAAGCGGTCCTAGATCTTGTCCTGTGTAATGAGACAGGATTGATTCATGATCTCATTGTTAGGGATCCTCTCGGAAGGAGCGATCACAATATGGTGGAATTTAAAATACAGATGGAGGGTGAGAAAGTAAAATCAAATACTAGTGTTTTGTGTTTAAACAAAGGAGATTACAAGGGGATGAGAGAAGAACTAGCTAAGGTAGACTGGGAGCTAAGACTTTATGGTGGAACAGTTGAGGAACAGTGGAGAACCTTCCAAGCGATTTTTCACAGTGCTCAGCAAAGGTTTATACCAACAAAAAGGAAGGACGGAAGAAAGAGGGAAAATCGACCGTGGATATCTAAGGAAATAAGGGAGAGTATCAAATTGAAGGAAAAAGCATATAAAGTGGCAAAGATTGCTGGGAGATTAGAGGACTGGGAAATCTTTAGGGGGCAACAGAAAGCTACTAAAAAAGCTATAAAGAAGAGTAAGATAGAGTATGAGAGTAAACTTGCTCAGAATATAAAAACAGACAGTAAAAGTTTTTACAAATATATAAGACAAAAAAGAGTGGCTAAGGTAAATATTGGTCCTTTAGAGGATGAGAAGGGAGTTTTAATAATGGGAAATGAGGAAATGGCTGAGGAACTGAACAGGTTTTTTGGGTCGGTCTTCACAGTGGAAGACACAAATAACATGCCAGTGACTGATAGAAATGAGGCTATGACAGGTGAGGACCTTGAGATGATTGTTATCACTAAGGAGGGAGTGATGGGCAAGCTAATGGGGCTAAAGGTAGACAAGTCTCCTGGTCCTGATGAAATGCATCCCAGAGTGCTAAAAGAGATGGCTAGGGAAATTGCAGATGCACTAGTGATAATTTACCGAAATTCACTAGACTCTGGGGTGGTCCCGGTGGATTGGAAATTAGCAAACGTCACGCCACTGTTTAAAAAAGGAGGTAGGCAGAAAGCAGGAAATTATAGGCCAGTGAGTTTAACTTCGGTAATAGGGAAGATGCTGGAATCTATCATCAAGGAAGAAATTGCGAGGCATCTGGATAGAAATTGTCCCATTGGGCAGACGCAGCATGGGTTCATAAAAGGCAGGTCGTGCCTAACTAATTTAGTGGAATTTTTTGAGGACATTACCAGTGCAGTAGATAACGGGGAGCCGATGGATGTGGTATATCTGGATTTCCAGAAAGCCTTTGACAAGGAGCCACACAAAAGGTTGCTGCATAAGATAAAGATGCATGGCATTAAGGGTAAAGTAGTAGCATGGATAGAGGATTGGTTAATTAATAGAAAGCAAAGAGTTGGGATAAATGGGTGATTCTCTGGTTGGCAATCAGTAGCTAGTGGTGTCCCTCAGGGATCCGTGTTGGGCCCACAATTGTTCACAATTTACATTGATGATTTGGAGTTGGGGACCAAGGGCAATGTGTCCAAGTTTGCAGATGACACTAAGATGAGTGGTAAAGCGAAAAGTGCAGAGGATACTGGAAGTCTGCAGAGGGATTTGGATAGGTTAAGTGAATGGGCTCGGGTCTGGCAGATGGAATACAATGTTGACAAATGTGAGGTTATCCATTTTGGTAGGAATAACAGCAAACGGGATTATTATTTAAACAATAAAATATTAAAGCATGCCGCTGTTCAGAGAGACTTGGGTGTGCTAGTGCATGATTCACAGAAGGTTGGTTTACAAGTGCAACAGGTGATTAAGAAGGCAAATGGAATTTTGTCCTTCATTGCTAGAGGGATGGAGTTTAAGACTAGGGAGGTTATGTTGCAATTGTATAAGGTGTTAGTGCGGCCACACCTGGAGTATTGTGCTCAGTTTTGGTCTCCTTACTTGAGAAAGGACGTACTGGCGCTGGAGGGTGTGCAGAGGAGATTCACTAGGTTAATCCCAGAGCTGAAGGGGTTGGATTATGAGGAGAGGTTGAGTAGACTGGGACTGTACTCGTTGGAATTTAGAAGGATGAGGGGGGATCTTATAGAAACATTTAAAATTATGAAGGGAATAGATAGGATAGATGCGGGCAGGTTGTTTCCACCGGCGGGTGACAGCAGAACTAGGGGGCATAGCTTCAAAATAAGGGGAAGTAGATTTAGGACTGAGTTTAGGAGGAACTTCTTCACCCAAAGGGTCGTGAATCTATGGAATTCCTTGCCCAGTGAAGCAGTTGAGGCTCCTTCATTACATGTTTTTAAGATAAAGATAGATAGTTTTTTGGAGAATAAAGGGATTAAGGGTTATGGTGTTCGGGCCGGAAAGTGGAGCTGAGTCCACAAAAGATCAGCCATGATCTCATTGAATGGCGGAGCAGGCTCGAGGGGCCAGATGGCCTACTCCTGCTCCTAGTTCTTATGTTCTTATGTTCTTATGTTCTTATTTCTTAAAAACGTCATTAATGGATGTGGATGTTGCTTTGCCGATTAGGTCAGTATCTGATGCCCATCCCTAATTGCCCCTTGAGAAGGAGGTGGTGAGCTGCCTTCTGGACCCTGAGTCCTGTGCTGTTAGGGAGGGAGTTCCAGGATGTTGCCCCAGTGACAGTGAAGGAACGGCCGATATATTTGTAAGGCAGGGTGGAGAGAGACATGGAGGGGAACCTCCAGGTGGTGGGGTCCTTAGGTATCTGCTGCTCTTGTCCTGATATTCTGGATAATAGAGGTCGTGGGTTTGGAGGGAAGTCCACATATCGGGTTGAGCAAAGAACGAATGGTTTATTCCCCAAGCTTCAGGTACACGACTCCCAGCGATAACCAACCAGGTGAGTGGCTGGCAGCCTATCCCCAACAGGCATTCTTTATACAGGAAGTGAATAAGCTACCCCACTGTGGAGTTCATGGAAGCAGAAGTCCCATCACCAGAATCCATTTTATTTACAAAACCAACAGAAGAACAACCAGATGCATTCAGCTCGCTGTCTACACCGGGAGTGAACTCAGCTCGCTGTCTACACCGGGAGTGCATTCAGCTCCCTGTCTGCACCGGGAGTCCATTCAGCTCGCTGTCTACACCGGGAGTACATTCAGCTCACTGTCTATACCGGGAGTGCATTCAGCACGCTGTCTACACTGGGAGTACATTCAGCTCACTGTCTACTCCGTGAGTACATTCAGCTCCCTGTCTACACCGGGAGTGCACTCAGCTCCCTGTCTACACCGGGAGTGTATTCAGCTCACTGTCTACACCGGGAGTGCATTCATCTCACTGTCTACACCGGGATTGCATTCAGCTCACTGTCTACAGCGGGAGTGCATTCAGCTCACTGTCTATACGGGAGTGCATTCAGCTCGCTGTCTACACCGGGAGTGCATTCAGCTCCCTGTCTACACCGGGAGTGCATTCAGCTCACTGTGTACACCGGGAGTGCATTCAGCTCGCTGTCTACACCGGGAGTACTTTCAACTCGCTGTCTACACCGGGAGTGCATTCAGCTCCCTGTCTACACCGGGAGTGCATTGAGCCCGCTGTCTGCACCGGGAGTGCATTCAGCTCGCTGTCTACACCGGGAGTGCATTCAGCTCGCTGTCTACACCGGGAGTGCATTCAGCTCGCTGTCTACACCGGGAGTGCATTCAGCTCGCTGTCTACACCGGGAGTGCATTCAGCTCGCTGTCTACACTGGGAGTACATTCAGCTCGCTGTCTACACTGGGAGTACATTCAGCTCGCTGTCTACACCGGGAGTGCATTCAGCTCGCTGTCTACACCGGGAGTACATTCAGCTCCCTGTCTGCACCGGGAGCGCATTCAGCTCCCTGTCTACACCGGGAGCGCATTCAGCTCGCTGTCTACACCGGGAGTGCATTCAGCTCGCTGTCTACACCGGGAGTGCATTCAGCTCGCTGTCTACATGGGGAGTGCATTCAGCTCGCTGTCTACACCGGGAGTGCATTCAGCTTGCTGTCTACTCAGGGAGTACATTCAGCTCGCTGTCTACACCGGGAGTGCATTCAGCTCGCTGTCTGCACCGGGAGTGCATTCAGCTCACTGTCTACACCGGGAGTGCATTCAGCTTGCTGTCTACTCCGGGAGTACATTCAGCTCGCTGTCTACACCGGGAGTGCATTCAGCTCGCTGTCTGCACCGGGAGCGCATTCAGCTCACTGTCTACACCGGGAGCGCATTCAGCTCGCTGTCTACACCAGGAGTACATTCAGCTCACTGTCTACTCCGGGAGTACATTCAGCTCGCTGTCTACACCGAGAGTGCATTCAGCTCGCTGTCTACACCGGGAATGCATTCAGCTCGCTGTCTACACCGGGAGTGCATTCAGCTCGCTGTCTACACCGGGAGTGCATTCAGCTCCCTGTCTACACCGGGAGGGGATTCAGCTCCCTGTCTACACCGGGAGCAAATTCAGCTCGCTGTCTACACCGGGAGTGCATTCAGCTCTCTGTCTACACCGGGAGTGCATTCAGCTCGCTGTCTGCACCGGGAGTGCATTCAGCTCGCTGTCTACACCGGGAGTGCATTTCAGCTTGCTGTCTACTCCGGGAGTACATTCAGCTCGCTGTCTACACCGGGAGTGCATTCAGCTCGCTGTCTGCACCGGGAGCGCATTCAGCTCACTGTCTACACCGGGAGCGCATTCAGCTCGTTGTCTACACCAGGAGTGCATTCAGCTCACTGTCTACTCCGGGAGTACATTCAGCTCGCTGTCTACACCGAGAGTGCATTCAGCTCGCTGTCTACACCGGGAATGCATTCAGCTCGCTGTCTACACCGGGAGTGCATTCAGCTCGCTGTCTACACCGGGAGTGCATTCAGCTCCCTGTCTACACCGGGAGGGGATTCAGCTCCCTGTCTACACCGGGAGCGAATTCAGCTCGCTGTCTACACCGGGAGTGCATTCAGCTCTCTGTCTACACCGGGAGCGCATTCAGCTCGCTATCTACACCGGGAGTGCATTCAGCTCCCTGTCTACACCGGGAGTGCATTTAGCTCACAGTCTACACCGGGAGTGCATTCAGCTCCCTGTCTACACCGGGAGTACGTTCAGCTCGCTGTCTACACCGAAGGTACATTCAGCTCGCTGTCTACACCGGGAGTGCATTCAGCTCACTGTCTACACCGGGAGTGCATTCAGCTCCCTGTCTACACCGGGAGTGCATTCAGAACGCTGTCTACACCGGGAGTGCATTCAGCTCACTGTCTACACCGGGAGTGCATTCAGCTCGTTGTCTATGCCGGGAGTGCATTCAGCTCATTGTCTACACCGGGAGTGCGTTCAGCTCTCTGTCTACACCGGGAGTACTTTCAACTCGCTGTCAACACCGGGAGTGCATTCAGCTCGCTGTCTACACCGGGAGTGCATTCAGCTCCCTGTCTACACCGGGAGTGCATTCAGCTCGCTGTCTACACCGGGAGTGCATTCAGCTCTCTGTCTACACCGGGAGGGGATTCAGCTCCCTGTCTACACCGGGAGCGCATTCAGCTCGCTGTCTACACCGGGAGTGCATTCAGCTCTCTGTCTACACCGGGAGCGCATTCAGCTCGCTGTCTACACCGGGAGTGCATTCAGCTCCCTGTCTACACCGGGAGTGCATTTAGCTCACAGTCTACACCGGGAGTGCATTCTGCTCGCTGTCTACACCGGGAGTGCATTCAGCACCCTGTATACACCGGGAGTGCATTCAGCTCGCTGTCTATACCGGGAGTGCATTCAGCTCGCTGTCTACACCGGGAGTGCATTCAGCTCCCTGTCTACACCGGGAGTGCATTCAGCTCCCTGCCTACACCGGGAGTGCATTCAGCTCCCTGTCTACACCAGGAGTACGTTCAGCTCGCTGTCTACACCGAAGGTACATTCAGCTCGCTGTCTACACCGGGAGTGCATTCAGGTCACTGTCTACACCGGGAGTGCATTCAGCTCCCTGTCTACACCGGGAGTGCATTCAGAACGCTGTCTACACCGGGAGTGCATTCAGCTCACTGTCTACACCGGGAGTGCATTCAGCTCTTTGTCTATGCCGGGAGTGCATTCAGCTCATTGTCTACACCGGGAGTGCGTTCAGCTCTCTGTCTACACCGGGAGTACTTTCAACTCGCTGTCAACACCGGGAGTGCATTCAGCTCACTGTCTACACCGGGAGTGCATTCAGCTCACTGTCTACACCGGGAGTGCATTCAACTCGCTGTCCCCACCGGGAGTGCATTCAGCTCCCTGTCTACACCGGGAGTGCATTCAGCTCCCTGTCTACACCGGGAGTACGTTCAGCTCGCTGTCTACACCGAAGGTACATTCAGCTCGCTGTCTACACCGGGAGTGCATTCAGCTCCCTGTCTACACCGGGAGTGCATTCAGCTCACTGTCTACACCGGGAGTGCATTCAGCTCGCTGTCTACACCGGGAGTGCATTCAGCTCCCTGTCTACACCGGGAGTACATTCAGCTCACTGTCTACACCGGGAGTGCATTCTGCTCGTTGTCTATACCGGGAGTGCATTCAGCTCATTGTCTACACCGGGAGTGCTTTCAACTCGCTGTCTGCATCGGGAGTACATTCAGCTCGCTGTCTACACTGGGAGTGCATTCAGCTCGCTGTCTACACCGGGAGTGCATTCAGCTCGCTGTCTACACCGGGAGTGCATTCAGCTCCATGTCTACACCGGGAGTACGTTCAGCTCGCTGTCTACACCGGGAGTGCATTCAGCTCACTGTCTACACCGGGAGTGCATTCAGCTCCCTGTCTACACCGGGAGGGGATTCAGCTCCCTGTCTACACCGGGAGCGAATTCAGCTCGCTGTCTACACCGGGAGTGCATTCAGCTCTCTGTCTACACCGGGAGTGCATTCAGCTCGCTGTCTGCACCGGGAGAGCATTCAGCTCGCTGTCTACACCGGGAGTGCATTCAGCTTGCTGTCTACTCCGGGAGTACATTCAGCTCGCTGTCTACACCGGGAGTGCATTCAGCTCGCTGTCTGCACCGGGAGCGCATTCAGCTCACTGTCTACACCGGGAGCGCATTCAGCTCGCTGTCTACACCAGGAGTGCATTCAGCTCACTGTCTACTCCGGGAGTACATTCAGCTCGCTGTCTACACCGAGAGTGCATTCAGCTCGCTGTCTACACCGGGAATGCATTCAGCTCGCTGTCTACACCGGGAGTGCATTCAGCTCGCTGTCTACACCGGGAGTGCATTCAGCTCCCTGTCTACACCGGGAGGGGATTCAGCTCCCTGTCTACACCGGGAGCGAATTCAGCTCGCTGTCTACACCGGGAGTGCATTCAGCTCTCTGTCTACACCGGGAGCGCATTCAGCTCGCTATCTACACCGGGAGTGCATTCAGCTCGCTGTCTACACCGGGAGTGCATTCAGCTCCCTGTCTACACCGGGAGTACATTCAGCTCACTGTCTACACCGGGAGTGCATTCTGCTCGTTGTCTATACCGGGAGTGCATTCAGCTCATTGTCTACACCGGGAGTGCTTTCAACTCGCTGTCTGCATCGGGAGTACATTCAGCTCGCTGTCTACACCGGGAGTGCATTCAGCTCGCTGTCTACACCGGGAGTGCATGCAGCTCGCTGTCTACACCGGGAGAGCATTCAGCTCCATGTCTACACCGGGAGTACGTTCAGCTCGCTGTCTACACCGGGAGTGCATTCAGCTCACTGTCTACACCGGGAGTGCATTCAGCTCCCTGTCTACACCGGGAGGGGATTCAGCTCCCTGTCTACACCGGGAGCGAATTCAGCTCGCTGTCTACACCGGGAGTGCATTCAGCTCTCTGTCTACACCGGGAGTGCATTCAGCTCGCTGTCTGCACCGGGAGTGCATTCAGCTCGCTGTCTACACCGGGAGTGCATTCAGCTTGCTGTCTACTCCGGGAGTACATTCAGCTCGCTGTCTACACCGGGAGTGCATTCAGCTCGCTGTCTGCACCGGGAGCGCATTCAGCTCACTGTCTACACCGGGAGCGCATTCAGCTCGCTGTCTACACCAGGAGTGCATTCAGCTCACTGTCTACTCCGGGAGTACATTCAGCTCGCTGTCTACACCGAGAGTGCATTCAGCTCGCTGTCTACACCGGGAATGCATTCAGCTCGCTGTCTACACCGGGAGTGCATTCAGCTCGCTGTCTACACCGGGAGTGCATTCAGCTCCCTGTCTACACCGGGAGGGGATTCAGCTCCCTGTCTACACCGGGAGCGAATTCAGCTCGCTGTCTACACCGGGAGTGCATTCAGCTCTCTGTCTACACCGGGAGCGCATTCAGCTCGCTATCTACACCGGGAGTGCATTCAGCTCCCTGTCTACACCGGGAGTGCATTTAGCTCACAGTCTACACCGGGAGTGCATTCAGCTCGCTGTCTACACCGGGAGTGCATTCAGCACCCTGTATACACCGGGAGTGCATTCAGCTCGCTGTCTATACCGGGAGTGCATTCAGCTCGCTGTCTACACCGGGAGTGCATTCAGCTCCCTGTCTACACCGGGAGTGCATTCAGCTCCCTGTCTACACCGGGAGTGCATTCAGCTCCCTGTCTACACCGGGAGTACGTTCAGCTCGCTGTCTACACCGAAGGTACATTCAGCTCGCTGTCTACACCGGGAGTGCATTCAGCTCACTGTCTACACCGGGAGTGCATTCAGCTCCCTGTCTACACCGGGAGTGCATTCAGAACGCTGTCTACACCGGGAGTGCATTCAGCTCACTGTCTACACCGGGAGTGCATTCAGCTCTTTGTCTATGCCGGGAGTGCATTCAGCTCATTGTCTACACCGGGAGTGCGTTCAGCTCTCTGTCTACACCGGGAGTACTTTCAACTCGCTGTCAACACCGGGAGTGCATTCAGCTCACTGTCTACACCGGGAGTGCATTCAGCTCGCTGTCTACACCGGGAGTGCATTCAAATCGCTGTCTGCATCGGGAGTACATTCAGCTCGCTGTCTACACCGGGAGTGCATTCAGCTCGCTGTCTACACCGGGAGTGCATTCAGCTCCCTGTCTACACCGGGAGTGCATTCAGCTCCCTGTCTACACCGGGAGTACGTTCAGCTCGCTGTCTACACCGGGAGTGCATTCAGCTCACTGTCTACACCGGGAGTGCATTCAGCTCGTTGTCTATGCCGGGAGAGCATTCAGCTCCCTGTCTACACCGGGAGTGCATTCAGCTCACTGTCTACACCGGGAGTGCATTCAGCTCATTGTCTACTCCGGGAGTACATTCAGCTCGCTGTCTACACCGGGAGTACGTTCAGCTCCCAGTCTACACCGGGAGTGCATTCAGCTAACTGTCTATACCGGGAGTGCATTCAGCTCCCTGTCTACACCGGGAGTACATTCAGCTCTCTGTCTACACCGGGAGTGCATTCAGCTCGCTGTCTACACCGGGAGTGCATTCAGCTCCCTGTCTACACCGGGAGTGCATTCAGCTCGCTGTCTACACCGGGAGTGCATTCAGCTCTCTGTCTACACCGGGAGGGGATTCAGCTCCCTGTCTACACCGGGAGTACATTCAGCTCACTGTCTACACCGGGAGTGCATTCTGCTCGTTGTCTATACCGGGAGTGCATTCAGCTCATTGTCTACACCGGGAGTGCTTTCAACTCGCTGTCTGCATCGGGAGTACATTCAGCTCGCTGTCTACACCGGGAGTGCATTCAGCTCGCTGTCTACACCGGGAGTGCATTCAGCTCGCTGTCTACACCGGGAGTGCATTCAGCTCCATGTCTACACCGGGAGTACGTTCAGCTCGCTGTCTACACCGGGAGTGCATTCAGCTCACTGTCTACACCGGGAGTGCATTCAGCTCCCTGTCTACACCGGGAGGGA
>NC_052163.1:737637-794240 GCF_902713615.1 Scyliorhinus canicula | reverse complement strand
GTCCCTGTCCTGGGAGTGTTTGATGGGGACAGTGTAGATGGAGCTTTACTCTGTATCTACCCCGTGCTGTACCTGTCCTGGGAGTGTTTGATGGGGACAGTGTAGAGGGAGCTTTACTCTGTATCTAACCCCGTGCTGTACCTGTCCTGGGAGTGTTTGATGGGGACAGTGTAGAGGGAGCTTTACTCTGTATCTAACCCCGTGCTGTACCTGTCCTGGGAGTGTTTGATGGGGACAGTGCAGAGGGAGCTTTACTCTGTATCTGACCCCGTGCTGTACCTGTCCTGGGAGTGTTTGATGGCGACAGTGTAGAGGGAGCTTTACTCTGTATCTAACCCCGTGCTGTACCTGTCCTGGGAGTGTTTGATGGGGACAGTGTAGAGGGAGATTTACTCTGTATCTAACCCCGTGCTGTACCTGTCCTGGGAGTGTTTGATGGGGACAGTGTAGAGGGAAGCTTTACTCTGTATCTAACCCCGTGCTGTACCTGTCCTGGGAGTGTTTGATGGGGACAGTGTAGAGGGAGCTTTACTCTGTATCTAACCCCGTGCTGTACCTGCCCTGGGAGTGTTTGATGGGGACAGTGTAGAGGGAGCTTTACTCTGTATCTAACCCCGTGCTGTACCTGTCCTGGGAGTGTTTGATGGGGACAGTGTAGAGGGAGCTTTACTCTGTATCTAACCCCGTGCTGTACCTGTCCTGGGAGTGTTTGAGGGGACAGTGTAGAGGGAGCTTTACTCTGTATCTAACCCCGTGCTGTACCTGTCCTGGGAGTGTTTGATGGGGACAGTGTAGAGGGAGCTTTACTCTGTATCTAACCCCGTGCTGTACCTGTCCTGGGAGTGTTTAATGGGGACAGTGTAGAGGGAGCTTTACTCTGTATCTAACCCCGTGCTGTACCTGTCCTGGGAGTGTTTGATGGGGACAGTGCAGAGGGAGATTTACTCTGTATCTAACCCCGTGCTGTACCTGTCCTGGGAGTGTTTGATGGGGACAGTGTAGAGGGAGCTTTACTCTGTATCTAACCCCGTGCTGTACCTGTCCTGGGAGTGTTTGATGGGGACAGTGTAGAGGGAGCTTTACTCTGTATCTAACCCCGTGCTGTACCTGTCCTGGGAGTGTTTGATGGGGACAGTGTAGAGGGAGCTTTACTCTGTATCTAACCCCAGTGCTGTACCTGTCCCTGGGAGTGTTTGATGGGGAACAGTGTAGGAGGGAGCTTTACTCTGTATCTAACCCCGTGCTGTACCTGTCCTGGGAGTGTTTGATGGGGACAGTGTAGAGGGAGCTTTACTCTGTATCTAACCCGGTGCTGTACCTGTCCCTGGGAGTGTTTGATGGGGACAGTGTAGAGGGAGCTTTACTCTGTATCTAACCCCGTGCTGTACCTGTCCTGGGAGTGTTTGATGGGGACAGTGTAGAGGGAGCTTTACTCTGTATCTAACCCCGTGCTGTACCTGTCCTGGGAGTGTTTGATCGGGACAGTGTAGAGGGAGCTTTACTCTGTATCTAACCCCGTGCTGTACCTGTCCTGGGAGTGTCTGATGGGGACAGTGTAGAGGGAGCTTTACTCTGTATCTAACCTCGTGCTGTACCTGTCCTGGGAGTGTTTGATGGGGACAGTGTAGAGGGAGCTTTACTCTGTATCTAACCCCGTGCTGTACCTGTCCTGGGAGTGTTTGATGGGGACAGTGTAGAGGGAGCTTTACTCTGTATCTACCCCGTGCTGTACCTGTCCTGGGAGTGTTTGATGGGGACAGTGTAGAGGGAGCTTTACTCTGTATCTAACCCCGTGCTGTACCTGTCCCTGGGAGTGTTTGATGGGGGCAGTGCAGAGGGAGCTTTACTCTGTAACTATCCCCGTGCTGTACCTGTCCTGGGAGTGTTTGATGGGGACAGTGTAGAGGGAGCTTTACTCTGTATCTAACCCCGTGCTGCACCTGTCCTGGGAGTGTTTGATGGGGACAGTGTAGAGGGAGCTTTACTCTGTATCTAACCCCGTGCTGTACCTGTCCTGGGAGTGTATGATGGGGACAGTAATAGCGGAATATTAAGGAGTGATGTGGTTGGAAATTAGATGCTGCAGACTGGCTCACTGACCTCTCGGAAACTCTCCACCTGATGAAGATTAAGTACGTCATCCAAGGGTCAGATGACGGCTTTCTGGACACTTGGAGATGTTTGTGGGCTTGTCCCAAAACATGTTCGAGGTCAGCAACGAGGAGTAAGCTCAGAATAAATAAAGACCCAAGATAGACGAGGAACCACAGCACTGCTCAACCGGGGGAGGGGGGGGAGGAGGGGGGGGAGGGGGGGGGGGGGTTAGAGGGGGAGTGGTGTATATACAACTGTTTATAAATATGAGAAACGTCAATGAAAAGGTTTCTTTCAATAGGAAATGAGATGCTGTCTCTATGTTATATTCTACATGATATTTTGGCACAGGTAGTGAAGGTGGGGCATATCAGGGAGCTGGGTGTGTGTTCCACTGTTTGATCTCACTGATGTATGTTTTGCAGTGGGAAAATTATAGAAAGTAACAAGAACTCTGTTTACAGATGCAGAAAGTGACCAAATACTTGGACCCGAGGAATCTGGGACGCATTAGTTTCCAGGAATTCTGTCACGGAATCTTTGCCATCAAAGGTAAGGAGTGAAGGAGGGGATTCTAGCAGGATAGAGGTGTCAGCAAAAAGCAGAATGGATTTGAGGAGCAGAGAGGTAAGAGGCCAGGGGTCTGCAGCAAAAAGCAATGGAAGTAACCAGTACCCCAGTGAGAGTCAGTGTGTGTGGGACCCCAGTGAGAGTCAGTGTGTGGGACCCTACCCCAGTGAGAGTCAGTGTGTATGGGACCCGTACCCCAGTGAGAGTCAATGTGTGTGGGACCCGTACCCCAGTGAGAGTCAGTGTGTGTGGGACCCGTACCCCAGTGAGAGTCAGTGTGTGGGACCCGTACCCCAGTGAGAGTCAGTGTGTGTGGGATCCGTACCCCAGTGAGAGTCAGTGTGTGTGGGACCCCAGTGAGAGTCAGTGTGTGTGGGACCCGTACCCCAGTAAGAGTCAGTGTGTGTGGGACCCGTACCCCAGTGAGAGTCAGTGTGTGTGGGACCCGTACCCCAGTGAGAGTCAGTGTGTGTGGGACCCGTACCCCAGTGAGAGTCAGTGTGTGTGGGACCCGTACCTCAGTGAGAGTCAGTGTGTGTGGGACCCATACCCCAGTGAGAGTCAGTGTGTGTGGGACCCGTACCCCAGTGAGAGTCAGTGTGTGTGGGACCCGTACCCCAGTGAGAGTCAGTGTGTGTGGGACCCATACCCCAGTGAGAGTCAGTGTGTGTGGGACCCGTACCCCAGTGAGAGTCAGTGTGTGTGGGACCCGTACCCCAGTGAGAGTCAGTGTGTGTGGGACCCGTACCCCAGTGAGAGTCAGTGTGTGTGGGACCCGTACCCCAGTGAGAGTCAGTGTGTGTGGGACCCGTACCCCAGTAAGAGTCAGTGTGTGTGGAACTGTACCCCAGTGAGAGTCAGTGTGTGTGGGGCCCGTACCCCAGTGAGAGTCAGTGTGTGTGGGACCCGTACCCCAGTGTGAGTCAGTGTGTGTGGGATCCGTACCCCAGTGAGAGTCAGTGTGTGTGGGACCCCAGTGAGAGTCAGTGTGTGTGGGACCCGTACCCCAGTGAGAGTCAGTGTGTGTGGGACCCGTACCCCAGTGAGAATCAGTGTGTGTGAAACCCCTACCCCAGTGAGAGTCAGTGTGTGTGGGACCCTTACCCCAGTGAGAGTCAGTGTGTGTGGGACCCGTACCCCAGTGAGAGTCAGTGTGTGTGGGACCCGTACCCCAGTGAGAGTCAGTGTGTGTGGGACCCATACCCCAGTGAGAGTCAGTGTGTGTGGGACCCGTACCCCAGTGAGAGTCAGTGTGTGTGGGACCCGTACCCCAGTGAGAGTCAGTGTGTGTGGGACCCGTACCCCAGTGAGAGTCAGTGTGTGTGGGACCCGTACCCCAGTGAGAGTCAGTGTGTGTGGGACCCGTACCCCAGTGAGAGTCAGTGTGTGTGGGACCCGTACCCCAGTGAGAGTCAGTGTGTGTGGGACCCGTACCCCAGTGAGAGTCAGTGTGTGTGGGACCCGTACCCCAGTGAGAGTCAGTGTGTGGGACCCGTACCCCAGTGAGAGTCAGTGTGTGTGGGACCCGTACCCCAGTAAGAGTCAGTGTGTGTGGAACTGTACCCCAGTGAGAGTCAGTGTGTGTGGGGCCCGTACCCCAGTGAGAGTCAGTGTGTGTGGGACCCGTACCCCAGTGTGAGTCAGTGTGTGTGGGATCCGTACCCCAGTGAGAGTCAGTGTGTGTGGGACCCCAGTGAGAGTCAGTGTGTGTGGGACCCGTACCCCAGTGAGAGTCAGTGTGTGTGGGACCCGTACCCCAGTGAGAATCAGTGTGTGTGAAACCCCTACCCCAGTGAGAGTCAGTGTGTGTGGGACCCTTACCCCAGTGAGAGTCAGTGTGTGTGGGACCCGTACCCCAGTGAGAGTCAGTGTGTGTGGGACCCGTACCCCAGTGAGAGTCAGTGTGTGTGGGACCCATACCCCAGTGAGAGTCAGTGTGTGTGGGACCCGTACCCCAGTGAGAGTCAGTGTGTGTGGGACCCGTACCCCAGTGAGAGTCAGTGTGTGTGGGACCCGTACCCCAGTGAGAGTCAGTGTGTGTGGGACCCGTACCCCAGTGAGAGTCAGTGTGTGTGGGACCCGTACCCCAGTGAGAGTCAGTGTGTGTGGGACCCGTACCCCAGTGAGAGTCAGTGTGTGTGGGACCCGTACCCCAGTGAGAGTCAGTGTGTGTGGGACCCGTACCCCAGTGAGAGTCAGTGTGTGTGGGACCCGTACCCCAGTGAGAGTCAGTGTGTGTGGGACCCGTACCCCAGTGAGAGTCAGTGTGTGTGGGACCCGTACCCCAGTGAGAGTCAGTGTGTGTGGGACCCGTACCCCAGTGAGAGTCAGTGTGTGTGGGACCCTTACCCCAGTGAGAGTCAGTGTGTGTGGGACCCGTACCCCAGTGAGAGTCAGTGTGTGTGGGACCCGTACCCCAGTGAGAGTCAGTGTGTGTGGAACCCGTACCCCAGTGAGAGTCAGTGTGTGTGGGACCCGTACCCCAGTGAGAGTCAGTGTGTGTGGGACCCGTACCCCAGTGAGAGTCAGTGTGTGTGGGACCCTGTACCCCAGTGAGAGTCAGTGTGTGTGGGACCCGTACCCCAGTGAGAGTCAGTGTGTGTGGGACCCGTCCCCCAGTGAGAGTCAGTGTGTGTGGGAACCGTACCCCAGTGAGAGTCAGTGTGTGTGGGACCCGTACCCCAGTGAGAGTCAGTGTGTGTGGGACCCCAGTGAGAGTCAGTGTGTGTGGGACCCGTACCCCAGTGAGAGTCAGTGTGTGTGAAACCTCAATTTTGCTTTGTCATGTTTGGAAGATTCTAGATTGTCGTTCTGCTGCTTTTTCACATCATTTTCTCAACTTGATTTGCTTTCTCTCAGTGTCTTTTATATATTTAACACTAAACTATACTTATTAACGGCTTTAACACTGTGAATTACGCTAAGGTGCTTCACAGAAATAGCATTAGAATCTGACTCTGAGTCACATCCTGTGTATCTGAGAAATGGGAAAGTGAGGCAGGGACATTATTGTGAATGTTGGGGTGAGGAGGATGGACAGATCGGATGAAGGACAGGACTTTCTTTGAGTTCGGTTGTGGTTGCAGCGTTGGAATAAACTGAAGTTAACGGATTGACTGACTGGGGATTTGAACTGCCGACCTTTGAGCTGACCACGTCGCGATGGGGATTGTGCAGCTGGTCAGGTTGTTTTGTGAATTCTTCGGTATTTCACTGGTAATGTTTCTCGATTCCAGGAACCAGCTTCCCCACAGATATCCAGATATTTACTTTGCCTCCTGTGTTTGTGTTTGTGTTCTCAGGCTGTGATGACCTATTAGACAACGCATTGTGTCTGGAGAACGCACCAATGGTTCATTATGCTCCGCAGTTTGAAGATTATTATTGCCGACAGGTAAACCCCATCCTTGCATCAGCCAATCACTGTCTGGAGCCGCTACAGAGCCAGGCCCACGGGATCCAGGGGCACGGGATCCAGGGGCAGGGGATCCAGGGGCAGGGGATCCAGGGGCAGGGATCCAGGGACGTGGGATCCAGGGGCACGGGATCCAGGGGCACGGGATCCAGGGGCAGGGGATCCAGGGGCAGGGGATCCAGGGGCACGGGATCCAGGGGCACGGGATCCAGGGGCAGGGGATCCAGGGGCACGGGATCCAGGGGCAGGGGATCCAGGGGCAGGGGATCCAGGGGCACGGGATCCAGGGGCACGGGATCCAGGGGCACGGGATCCAGGGGCAGGGGATCCAGGGACGTGGGATACGGGATCCAGGGGCACGGGATCCAGGGGCACGGGATCCAGGGGCAGGGGATCCAGGGGCAGGGGATCCAGGGACGTGGGATACGGGATCCAGGGGCACGGGATCCAGGGGCAGGGGATCCAGGGGCAGGGGATCCAGGGACGTGGGATACGGGATCCAGGGGCACGGGATCCAGGGGCAGGGGATCCAGGGGCACGGGATCCAGGGGCAGGGGATCCAGGGGCAGGGGATCCAGGGGCAGGGGATCCAGGGACGTGGGATACGGGATCCAGGGGCACGGGATCCAGGGGCAGGGGATCCAGGGGCAGGGGATCCAGGGGCAGGGGATCCAGGGACGTGGGATACGGGATCCAGGGGCACGGGATCCAGGGGCACGGGATCCAGGGGCAGGGGATCCAGGGGCACGGGATCCAGGGGCAGGGGATCCAGGGACGTGGGATACGGGATCCAGGGGCACGGGATCCAGGGGCACGGGATCCAGGGGCAGGGGATCCAGGGGCAGGGGATCCAGGGACGTGGGATACGGGATCCAGGGGCACGGGATCCAGGGGCAGGGGATCCAGGGGCACGGGATCCAGGGGCACGGGATCCAGGGGCAGGGGATCCAGGGGCACGGGATCCAGGGGCAGGGGATCCAGGGACGTGGGATACGGGATCCAGGGGCAGGGGATCCAGGGGCACGGGATCCAGGGGCACGGGCCCCCTGCCGCAGGGCTCCCGCCGCAGGGCCCCGTGCCACACTCCCCCACTCAGCCCCTCCCCCAGTCAGCCCACTCAGCCCCTCCCCCACTCAGCCCCTCCCCCAGTCAGTCCACTCAGCCCCTCCCCCACTCAGCCCCTCCCCCACTCAGCCCCTCCCCCAGTCAGTCCACTCAGCCCCTCCCCCACTCAGCCCCTCCCCCACTCAGCCCCCCCCACTAAGCCCCTCCCCCACTCAGCCCCTCCCCCACTCAGCCCCTCCCCTACCCCCACTCAGCCCCTCCCACTCAGCCTCTCCCCCACTCAGCCCCTCCCCCACTCAGACCCTCCCCTACCCCCACTCAGCCCCTCCCCCACTCAGTCCCTCCCCTACCCCCACTCAGCCCCTCCCCCGCTCAGCCCCTCCCCTACCCCCACTCAGCGCCTCCCCCACTCAGCCCACCCCCCACTCAGCCCCTCCCCCACTCAGCCCACCCCCCAATCAGCCCCTCCCCCACTCAGCCAATCACCCACTCAGCCCCTCCCCACTCAGCCCCTCCCCCACTCAGCCCCTCCCCTACCCCCATTCAGCCCCTCCCCTTATCCTGTCAGCTCCTCCCCTACCCCCAGTCAGCCCCTCCCCCACTCAGCCCCTCCCCAACCCCCAGTCAGCCCCTCCCCCAGTCAGCCCCTCCCCAACCCCCAGTCAGCCCTCCCCAACCCCCAGTCAGCCCCTCCCCCACTCAGCCCCTCCCCAACCCCCAGTCATCCCCTCCCCCACCCCTATCCCCAGTCAGCCCCTCCCCCACTCAGCCCCTCCCCGCCCCTCCCCTACCACCACTCAGCCCCTCCCCCACAGCCCCTCCCCCACTCAGCCCCTCCCCTAACTCCATTCAGCCCCTCCCCCACTCAGCCCCTCCCCTACCCCCACTCAGCCCCCTCCCCCACTCAGACCCTCCCCTACCCCCACTCAGCCCCTCCCCCACTCAGTCCCTCCCCTACCCCCACTCAGCCCCTCCCCCGCTCAGCCCCTCCCCTACCCCCACTCAGCCCCTCCCCCACTCAGCCCATCCCCCACTCAGCCCCTCCCCTACTCAACCCACCCCCCACTCAGCCCACCCCCCACTCAGCCCCTCCCCCACTCAGCCCACCCCCCAATCAGCCCCTCCCCCACTCAGCCAATCACCCACTCAGCCCCTCCCACTCAGCCCCTCCCCCACTCAGCCCCTCCCCTACCCCCATTCAGCCCCTCCCCTTATCCTGTCAGCTCCTCCCCTACCCCCAGTCAGCCCCTCCCCCACTCAGCCCCTCCCCAACCCCCAGTCAGCCCCTCCCCAGTCAGCCCCTCCCCAACCCCCAGTCAGCCCCTCCCCAACCCCCAGTCAGCCCCTCCCCCACTCAGCCCCTCCCCAACCCCCCAGTCATCCCCTCCCCACCCCTATCCCCAGTCAGCCCCTCCCCCACTCAGCCCCTCCCCGCCCCTCCCCTACCACCACTCAGCCCCTCCCCCACAGCCGCTCCCCCACTCAGCCCCTCCCCTAACCCCACTCAGGCCCCTCCCCACTCAGCCCCTCCCCTACCCCCACTCAGCCCCTCCCCCACTCAGCCCCTCCCCCACACAGCCCCTCCCCTACCCCCACTCAGCCCCTCCCCCACTCAGCCCCTCCCCCACTCAGCCGCTCCCCCACTCCCAGTCAGCCCCTCCCCAACTCAGGCCCTTCCCACTCAGCCCATCCCCCACTCAGCCCCTCCCCCACTCAGCCCCTCCCCCACTCAGCTCCTCCCCTTACCCCCACTCAGCTCCTCCCCCACAGTCCCTCCCCCACTCAGCCCCTCCCCCACTCAGCTCCTCCCCTTACCCCCACTCAGCCCCTCCCCCACAGTCCCTCCCCCACTCAGCCCCTCCCCCACACAGCCCCTCCACTACCCCAAGTCAGCCCCTCCCCCACTCAGCCCCTCCCCCACTCAGTCCCTCCCCCACTCAGTCCCTCCCCCACTCAACCCCTCCCCCACTCAGCCCCTCCCCTCCCCCCAGTCAGCCCCTCCCCCTTTCAGTCCCTCCCCGCCCCTACCCCACTCAGCCATCCCCACTCAGCCCCTCCCCCACTCAGCCCCTCCCCCACTCAGCCCCTCCCCTACCCAGACCCTCCCACACTCAGCCCCTCCCCCACACAGCCCCTCCCCCACAGCCCCTCCCTCACTCAGCCCCTCCCCCACAGCCCCTCCCCCACTCAGCCCCTCCCCTACCCCCAGTCAGCCCCTTCCCCACTCAGCCCCTTCCCCACAGCCCCTTCCCCACAGCCCCTCCCCCACTCAGCCCCTCCCCTATACCCAGTCAGCCCCTTCACCTACCCCCATTCAGCCCCTCCCCTTATCCCATCAGCCCCTCCCCTACCCCCACTCAGCTCCTCCCCCACTCAGCCCCTCCCCTATCCCCAGTCAGCCCCTCCCCCACTCAGCCCTTCCCCCACTCAGCCCCTCCCCCACTCAGCCCCTCCCCCAGTCAGCCCCTCCCCCTCTCAGCCCCTCCCCAGTCAGCCCCTCCCCCAGTCAGCCCCTCCCCCTGTACCACCACTGAGCCCATCCCCCTACCCCCACTCAGCCCCTCCCCACTCAGCCCCTCCCCCAGACAGCACCTCCCCCAGTCAGCCCCTCCGCTACCACCAGTTAGCCCCTCCCCAGTCTGCCCCTCCCCTACCCCCACTCAGCCCCTCCCCTACTCCCACTCAGCCCCTCCCCCTACCCCCACTCGGCCCCTCCCCTACCCCCACTCAGCCCCTCCCCACTCAGCCCAGTCAGCCCCTCCCCAGTCAGCCCCTCCCCTCACCCCAGTTAGCCCCTCCCCCACCCCCAGTTAGCCACTCCCCCAGTCTGCCCCTCCCCCCAGTCAACCCCTCCGCCAGTCAGCCCCTCCCCTACCCACAGTCAGCCCCTCCCCCTATCCCCAGACAACCCCTCGTCCCAGTCAGCCCCTCGCCCCAGTCAGCCCCTCGCCCAGTCAGCCCCTCCCCTACCCCAGTCAGCCCTTCCCCCCTCCCCCTCCCCCAGTCACCCCTCCCCCAGGCAGCCCCTCCCCCTCTCCCCAGACAACCCCTCGCCCCAGTCAGCCCCTCACCCCAGTTAGCCCCTCCCCCACCCCCAGTTAGCCCCTCCCCCAGTCAGCCCCTCCCCCAGTCAGCCCCTCCCCCAGTCAGCCCCTCCCCCTACCCACAGTCAGCCCCTCCCCCTATCCCCAGACAACCCCTCGCCCCAGTCAGCCCCTCGCCCCAGTCAGCCCCTTCCCCAGTCAGCCCTTCCCCCCTCCCCTCCCCCAGTCACCCCTCCCCCCGGCAGCCCCTCCCCCTGGCAGCCCCTCCCACCTAGAAGCCCCTCCCCCCCAGTCAGCCCCTCCCCTATCCCCAGTCAGCCCTCCCCAAGTCATAGTTATGGAATTTATGATGCAGAAATGAGGCCTTCAGCCCATTGAGTCGGTACCGACCCTTGGAAAGATCACCCTGTCTGAGCTCACACCTCCACCCTATCCCAGTAACCCCAACTAACCTTTATTTGGACACTAAGGGCAATTTATCGCGGCCAATCCACCTAACCTGCATTCGGGACACGTGGGAGGAAAGCGCAGCACCCAGAGGTAACCCACGCAGACACGGCTACCGTGCCACCCCTCCCGTCTGTCAGCTCCTCCCGTCTGTCAGCCCCTCCCGTCTGTCAGCTCCTCCCGTCTGTCAGCTCCTCCCCCTGTCAGCTCCTCCCGTCTGTCAGCTCCTCCCGTCTGTCAGCTCCTCCCCCTGTCAGCCCCTCCCGTCTGTCAGCTCCTCCCCCTGTCAGCTCCTCCCGTCTGTCAGCTCCTCCCCCTGTCAGCTCCTCCCCCTGTCAGCCCCTCCCGTCTGTCAGCTCCTCCCCCTGTCAGCTCCTCCCGTCTGTCAGCTCCTCCCCCTGTCAGCTCCTCCCCCTGTCAGCTCCTCCCGTCTGTCAGCTCCTCCCGTCTGTCAGCTCCTCCCGTCTGTCAGCTCCTCCCCCTGTCAGCTCCTCCCCCTGTCAGCCCCTCCCGTCTGTCAGCTCCTCCCCCTGTCAGCTCCTCCCGTCTGTCAGCTCCTCCCGTCTGTCAGCTCCTCCCGTCTGTCAGCTCCTCCCGCCTGTCAGCTCCTCCCGTCTGTCAGCTCCTCCCGTCTGTCAGCTCCTCCCGTCTGTCAGCTCCTCCCCCTGTCAGCTCCTCCCGTCTGTCAGCTCCTCCCGTCTGTCAGCTCCTCCCGTCTGTCAGCTCCTCCCCCTGTCAGCCCCTCCCCCAGGCACCCCTCCCCCGTCAGCCCCTCCCCCAGGCAGCCCCTCCCCCTGGCAGCCCCTCCCCCAGGCACCCCTCCCCCGTCAGACCCTCCCCCAGGCAGCCCCTCCCCCGTCAGCCCCTCCCCCAGGCAGCCCCTCCCCCATCAGACCCTCCCCCAGGCAGCCCCTCCCCCGTCAGCCCCTCCCCCAGGCAACCCTCCCCCTGCCAGCCCCTCCCCCTGTCAGCCCCTCCCCCATCAGCCCCTCCCCCAGGCACCCCTCCCCCTGCCAGCCCCTCCCCCTGTCAGCTCCTCCCGTCTGTCAGCTCCTCCCGTCTGTCAGCCCCTCCCCCAGGCACCCCTCCCCCGTCAGCCCCTCCCCCTAGCAGCCCCGCCCCCTGGCAGCCCCTCCCCCAGGCAGCCACTCCCCCTGTCAGCCGCTCCCCCAGGCACCCCTCCCCCGTCAGCCCCTCCCCCAGGCAGTCACTCCCCCGTCAGCCCCTCCCCCAGGCACCCCTCCCCCGTCAGCCCCTCCCCCAGGCAGCCCCTCCACCTGGCAGCCCCTCCCCCAGGCAGCCCCTCCCCCTGGCAACCCCTCCTCCCTAGCAGCCCCTCCCCCCAGAAAGCCCCTCCCCCTGGCAGCCCCTCCCCCAGGCAGCCACTCCCCCTGGCAGCCCCCACCCCCCCCCCCCCCTCTGGCAGTCTGTGCATTCAGCTTGCTGTCTACACCGGGAGTACATTCAGCTCCCTATCTACACCGGGAGTACATTCAGCTCCCTGTCTACACCGGGAGTGCATCCAGCTCCCTGTCTACACCGGGAGTGCATTCAGCTCACTGTCTACACCGGGAGTACATTCAGCTCCCTGTCTACACCGGGAGTGCATTCAGCTCGCTGTCTACACCGGGAGTGCATTCAGCTCGCTGTCTACACCGGGAGCGCATTCAGCTCGCTGTCTACACCGGGAGTGCATTCAGCTCGCTGTCTACACCGGGAGTGCATTCAGCTCCCTGTCTACACCGGGAGTGCATTCAGCTCCCTGTCTACACCGGGAGTACATTCAGCTCACTGTCAACACCGGGAGTAAATTCAGCTCACTGTCTACACCGGGAGTACATTCAGCTCGCTGTCTACACCGGGAGTGCATTCAGCTCCCTGTCTACACCGGGAGTACATTCAGCTCCCTGTCTACACCGGGAGTGCATTCAGCTCACTGTCTACACCGGGAGTGACTCAGCTCGCTGTCTACACCGGGAGTGCATTCAGCTCGCTGTCTACACCGGGAGTGCATTCAGCTCACTGTCTACACCGGGAGTGCATTCAGCTCACTGTCTACACCAGGAGTACATTCAGCTCCCTGTCTACACCGGGAGTACATTCAGCTCCCTGTCTACACCGGGAGTGCATTCAGCTCTCTGTCTACACCGGGAGTGCATTCAGCTCTCTGTCTACACCAGGAGTACATTCAGCTCCCTGTCTACACCGGGGGTACATTCAGCTCCCTGTCTACACCGGGAGTACATTCAGCTCACTGTCTACACCGGGAGTGCATTCAGCTCGCTGTCTACACCGGGAGTGCATTCATGTCGCTGTCTACACCGGGAGCGCATTCAGCTCGCTGTCTACACCGGGAGTGCATTCAGCTCCCTGTCTACACCGGGAGTGCATTCAGCTCGCTGTCCACACCGGGAGTGCATTCAGCTCGCTGTCTGCACCGGGAGTGATTCAGCTCACTGTCTACACCGGGAGTGCACTCAGCTCCCTGTCTACACCGGGAGTGCATTCAGCTCGCTGTCTACACCGGGAGTGCATTCAGCTCGCTGTCTACACCGGGAGTGCATTCAGCTCACTGTCTACACCGGGAGTGCATTCAGCTCACTGTCTACACCGGGAGTGCATTCAGCTCAGTGTCTACACCGGGAGTGCATTCAGCTCACTGTCTACACCGGGAGTGCATTCAGCTCGCTGTCTACACCGGGAGTGCATTCAGCTCGCTGTCTACACCGGGAGTGCATTCAGCTCGCTGTCTACACCGGGAGTGCATTCAGCTCCCTGTCTACACCGGGAGTGACTCAGCTCTCTGTCTACACCGGGAGTGCATTCAGCTCGCTGTCTACACCGGGAGTGCATTCAGCTCGCTGTCTACACCGGGAGTGCATTCAGCTCCCTGTCTACACCGGGAGTACATTCAGCTCCCTGTCTGCACCGGGAGTGCATTCAGCTCGCTGTCTACACCGGGAGTACATTCAGCTCACTGTCTACACCGGGAGTGCATTCAGCTCCCTGTCTACACCGGGAGTACATTCAGCTCACTGTCTACACCGGGAGTGCATTCAGCTCCCTGTCTACACCGGGAGTGCATTCAGCTCCCTGTCTACACCGGGAGTGCATTCAGCTCGCTGTCTACACCGGGAGTGCATTCAGCTCCCTGTCTACACCGGGATTGCATTCAGCTCGCTGTCTACACCGGGAGTGCATTCAGAGGATGGAGGGGGGAGAGGGGCTGGCAGGGGGGATGGGGGTAGAGGATGGTTAGAGGGGCGGGGAGAGGGGGGTCAGGGGGAAAGGATGAGGAGAGGGGCGGGGAGAGGGGGTCAGGGAGAGGGGGATGGGCGAGAGGATGGGGAGAGGTGATGGGGGGGAGAGGGGCAGGGAGATGGGAGAGGGGGGTCAGGGGGAAAGGATGAGGAGAGGGGATGGGAGATGGGATGGGGCGGAGAGGATGGGGAGAGGGGCTGGGAGAGGGGATGGGGGAGAGGATGGGGAGAGGGGATGGGGGGGAGAGGGGCAGGGAGAAGGGGTGGGAGGGGAGATGGTGGGGAGAGTTCTGTTGAGTGAATAGTGAATTGTGGTGTGGGGATTATTGACATATTGAAGAGGCGGGAGATTTAATCAAATCATTTACATACCTGAGGAGTTTGGATTGATTGTGATAGGGAGAGTTTGTTGTTTGTGATTGGGAGTGTCAGGAAGCAGTGATCAGTGGCGGATATGTCGAGGTGGAGATGGTTGGAGTGGGAAACATCGGGGCCAGAGCTGTTGGTGTTGGGGGTTCCAGCGAGGATGTGATTGTGACGAAGATTATTGAGGATCAGGAACAGACTCCCACCTCTGCGTGGCTGCCTGTTGTACTGTGAATGTGTGAGATTAGAATTAATAATAATAATCTTTATTGTCACAAGTAGGCTTACATTAACACTGCAATGAAGTTACTGTGAAAAGCCCCTAGTCGCCACATTCCGGCACCTGTTCGGGTACACGGAGGGAGAATTCAGAATGTCCAATTCACCGAACAGCACGTCTTTCGGGACTTGTGGGGGGAAACCGGAGCACCCGGAGGAAACCCACACAGACACGGGGAGAACGTGCAGACTCCGCACAGACAGTGACCCAAGCCGGGAATCGAACCTGGGACCCTGGCGCTGTGAAGCAACAGTGCTAACCGCTGTGCTGCATTGGCAAAGGGTTCAGCCGCAATGGAATATCCTGTTTGGATTGAGTGAGTGGTTTGAAATTTGTCGCTGTGAGTGAGTTTGCTGCTGTCAATGGACAGTGCAGAATGGTGTCTGGGACGGAGTAATCAGCTGTTGTCTCACACACTCAGTACAGACAGGGGGAGGGGCTCTCTCCCCACAGCGGATTGTGTGAAATGTAGGAGTTGGTGTGGTGGAGAACTCCCAGGATTCTGGTGTTTCTTCCCATTCAGAGGGAACAATGGGTTCACTGTGTACAGAGTGCAGACCCAAACTCAGCCTGGAGGCTGCTTCACACAGGCACAGGAACAACTGCTGAATTCGGCACCATTCCTGCAAACATAGGGGCTCAGCTCAAAGACAGGCGTCAGTTTGTGAGGCTCACTGATCGCTGACCACTGATCGTCCATCACTGACCACTGACCAGAGCTCGACAAAGCAGCAGGAGAATGATTCCCACTCGATCAGCGCTCGAAAAAGCAGCAGGAGAATGATTCCCACTCGATCAGCGCTCGAAAAAGCAGCAGGAGAATGATTCCCACTCGATCAGCGCTCGACAAAGCAGCAGGAGAATGATTCCCACTCGATCAGCGCTCGACAAAGCAGCAGGAGAATGATTCCCACTCGATCAGCGCTCGACAAAGCAGCAGGAGAATGATTCCCACTCGATCAGCGCTCGACAATGCTTCATTTCAACAAACGTTTCCTTTCACTCAGTGCGGAGCAACTGATTAAACTTGGAACTGGCAAGTTAACCAGCTGCTGGTCTCGGTGGTTAGTGTCTCTAGTTAACCTGCTGCTGGTCTCGGTGGTTAGTGTCTCTAGTTAACCTGCTGCTGGTCTCGGTGGTTAGTGTCTCTAGTTAACCTGCTGCTGGTCTCGGTGGTTAGTGTCTCTAGTTAACCAGCTGCTGGTCTCGGTGGTTAGTGTCTCTAGTTAACCTGCTGCTGGTCTCGGTGGTTAGTGTCTCTAGTTAACCTGCTGCTGGTCTCGGTGGTTAGTGTCTCTAGTTAACCTGCTGCTGGTCTCGGTGGTTAGTGTCTATAGTTAACCAGCTGCTGGTCTCGGTGGTTAGTGTCTATAGTTAACCTGCTGCTGGTCTCGGTAGTTAGTGTCTCTAGTTAACCTGCTCCCCGTCTCAGTGGTTAGTGTCTCTAGTTAACCTGCTCCCCGTCTCGGTGGTTAGTGTCTAGTTAACCTGCTGCTGGTCTCGGTGGTTAGTGTCTCTAGTTAACCTGCTGCTGGTCTCGGTGGTTAGTGTCTATAGTTAACCTGCTGCTGGTCTCGGTGGTTAGTGTCTATAGTTAACCTGCTCCCCGTCTCGGTGGTTAGTGTCTATAGTTAACCTGCTGCTGGTCTCGGTAGTTAGTGTCTCTAGTTAACCTGCTCCCCGTCTCAGTGGTTAGTGTCTCTAGTTAACCTGCTCCCCGTCTCGGTGGTTAGTGTCTCTAGTTAACCTGCTGCTGGTCTCGGTGGTTAGTGTCTCTAGTTAACCTGCTGCTGGTCTCGGTGGTTAGTGTCTATAGTTAACCAGCTGCTGGTCTCGGTGGTTAGTGTCTATAGTTAACCTGCTGCTGGTCTCGGTAGTTAGTGTCTCTAGTTAACCTGCTCCCCGTCTCAGTGGTTAGTGTCTCTAGTTAACCTGCTCCCCGTCTCGGTGGTTAGTGTCTAGTTAACCTGCTGCTGGTCTCGGTGGTTAGTGTCTCTAGTTAACCTGCTGCTGGTCTCGGTGGTTAGTGTCTATAGTTAACCTGCTGCTGGTCTCGGTGGTTAGTGTCTATAGTTAACCTGCTCCTCGTCTCGGTGGTTAGTGTCTATAGTTAACCTGCTGCTGGTCTCGGTAGTTAGTGTCTCTAGTTAACCTGCTCCCCGTCTCGGTGGTTAGTGTCTCTAGTTAACCTGCTCCCCGTCTCGGTGGTTAGTGTCTAGTTAACCTGCTGCTGGTCTCGGTGGTTAGTGTCTATAGTTAACCAGCTGCTGGTCTCGGTGGTTAGTGTCTATAGTTAACCTGCTGCTGGTCTCGGTAGTTAGTGTCTCTAGTTAACCTGCTTCCCGTCTCAGTGGTTAGTGTCTCTAGTTAACCTGCTCCCCGTCTCAGTGGTTAGTGTCTAGTTAACCTGCTGCTGGTCTCGGTGGTTAGTGTCTCTAGTTAACCTGCTGCTGGTCTCGGTGGTTAGTGTCTATAGTTAACCTGCTGCTGGTCTCGGTGGTTAGTGTCTATAGTTAACCTGCTCCCCGTCTCGGTGGTTAGTGTCTCTAGTTAACCTGCTGATGTTCTCAGTGGTTAGTGTCTCTAGTTAACCTGCTCCCCGTCTCGGTGGTTAGTGTCTATAGTTAACCTGCTGCTGGTCTCGGTGGTTAGTGTCTCTAGTTAACCTGCTGCTGGTCTCGGTGGTTAGTGTCTCTAGTTAACCTGCTGCTGGTCTCGGTGGTTAGTGTCTCTAGTTAACCTGCTGCTGGTCTCGGTGGTTAGTGTCTATAGTTAACCAGCTGCTGGTCTCGGTGGTTAGTGTCTATAGTTAACCTGCTGCTGGTCTCGGTAGTTAGTGTCTCTAGTTAACCTGCTCCCCGTCTCAGTGGTTAGTGTCTCTAGTTAACCTGCTCCCCGTCTCGGTGGTTAGTGTCTAGTTAACCTGCTGCTGGTCTCGGTGGTTAGTGCCTCTAGTTAACCTGCTGCTGGTCTCGGTGGTTAGTGTCTATAGTTAACCTGCTGCTGGTCTCGGTGGTTAGTGTCTATAGTTAACCTGCTGCTGGTCTCGGTGGTTAGTGTCTATAGTTAACCTGCTGCTGGTCTCGGTAGTTAGTGTCTCTAGTTAACCTGCTCCCCGTCTCGGTGGTTAGTGTCTAGTTAACCTGCTGCTGGTCTCGGTGGTTAGTGTCTCTAGTTAACCTGCTGCTGGTCTCGGTGGTTAGTGTCTATAGTTAACCAGCTGCTGGTCTCGGTGGTTAGTGTCTCTAGTTAACCTGCTGCTGGTCTCGGTAGTTAGTGTCTCTAGTTAACCTGCTCCCCGTCTCAGTGGTTAGTGTCTCTAGTTAACCTGCTCCCCGTCTCAGTGGTTAGTGTCTAGTTAACCTGCTGCTGGTCTCGGTGGTTAGTGTCTAGTTAACCTGCTGCTGGTCTCGGTGGTTAGTGTCTCTAGTTAACCTGCTGCTGGTCTCGGTGGTTAGTGTCTATAGTTAACCTGCTGCTGGTCTCGGTGGTTAGTGTCTATAGTTAACCTGCTCCCTGTCTCGGTGGTTAGTGTCTCTAGTTAACCTGCTGATGTTCTCAGTGGTTAGTGTCTCTAGTTAACCTGCTCCCCGTCTCGGTGGTTAGTGTCTATAGTTAACCTGCTCCCCGTCTCGGTGGTTAGTGTCTCTCGTTAACCTGCTCCCCGTCTCGGTGGTTAGTGTCTATAGTTAACCTGCTCACCGTCTCGGTGGTTAGTGTCTCTAGTTAACCTGCTCCCCGTCTCGGTGGTTAGTGTCTATAGTTAACCTGCTCCCCGTCTCGGTGGTTAGTGTCTCTCGTTAACCTGCTCCCCGTCGTGGTGGTTAGTGTCTCTAGTTAACCTGCTCCCCGTCCTGGTGGTTAGTGTTTCTAGTTAACCTGCTGCTGGTCTCAGTGGTTAGTGTCTCTAGTTAACCTGCTGCTGGTCTCGGTGGTTAGTGTCTATAGTTAACCTGCTGCTGGTCTCGGTGGTTAGTGTCTATAGTTAACCTGCTCCCCGTCTCGGTGGTTAGTGTCTATAGTTAACCTGCTGCTGGTCTCGGTAGTTAGTGTCTCTAGTTAACCTGCTCCCCGTCTCAGTGGTTAGTGTCTCTAGTTAACCTGCTCCCCGTCTCGGTGGTTAGTGTCTCTAGTTAACCTGCTGCTGGTCTCGGTGGTTAGTGTCTCTAGTTAACCTGCTGCTGGTCTCGGTGGTTAGTGTCTATAGTTAACCAGCTGCTGGTCTCGGTGGTTAGTGTCTATAGTTAACCTGCTGCTGGTCTCGGTAGTTAGTGTCTCTAGTTAACCTGCTCCCCGTCTCAGTGGTTAGTGTCTCTAGTTAACCTGCTCCCCGTCTCGGTGGTTAGTGTCTAGTTAACCTGCTGCTGGTCTCGGTGGTTAGTGTCTCTAGTTAACCTGCTGCTGGTCTCGGTGGTTAGTGTCTATAGTTAACCTGCTGCTGGTCTCGGTGGTTAGTGTCTATAGTTAACCTGCTCCTCGTCTCGGTGGTTAGTGTCTATAGTTAACCTGCTGCTGGTCTCGGTAGTTAGTGTCTCTAGTTAACCTGCTCCCCGTCTCGGTGGTTAGTGTCTCTAGTTAACCTGCTCCCCGTCTCGGTGGTTAGTGTCTAGTTAACCTGCTGCTGGTCTCGGTGGTTAGTGTCTATAGTTAACCAGCTGCTGGTCTCGGTGGTTAGTGTCTATAGTTAACCTGCTGCTGGTCTCGGTAGTTAGTGTCTCTAGTTAACCTGCTTCCCGTCTCAGTGGTTAGTGTCTCTAGTTAACCTGCTCCCCGTCTCAGTGGTTAGTGTCTAGTTAACCTGCTGCTGGTCTCGGTGGTTAGTGTCTCTAGTTAACCTGCTGCTGGTCTCGGTGGTTAGTGTCTATAGTTAACCTGCTGCTGGTCTCGGTGGTTAGTGTCTATAGTTAACCTGCTCCCCGTCTCGGTGGTTAGTGTCTCTAGTTAACCTGCTGATGTTCTCAGTGGTTAGTGTCTCTAGTTAACCTGCTCCCCGTCTCGGTGGTTAGTGTCTATAGTTAACCTGCTGCTGGTCTCGGTGGTTAGTGTCTCTAGTTAACCTGCTGCTGGTCTCGGTGGTTAGTGTCTCTAGTTAACCTGCTGCTGGTCTCGGTGGTTAGTGTCTCTAGTTAACCTGCTGCTGGTCTCGGTGGTTAGTGTCTATAGTTAACCAGCTGCTGGTCTCGGTGGTTAGTGTCTATAGTTAACCTGCTGCTGGTCTCGGTAGTTAGTGTCTCTAGTTAACCTGCTCCCCGTCTCAGTGGTTAGTGTCTCTAGTTAACCTGCTCCCCGTCTCGGTGGTTAGTGTCTAGTTAACCTGCTGCTGGTCTCGGTGGTTAGTGCCTCTAGTTAACCTGCTGCTGGTCTCGGTGGTTAGTGTCTATAGTTAACCTGCTGCTGGTCTCGGTGGTTAGTGTCTATAGTTAACCTGCTGCTGGTCTCGGTGGTTAGTGTCTATAGTTAACCTGCTGCTGGTCTCGGTAGTTAGTGTCTCTAGTTAACCTGCTCCCCGTCTCGGTGGTTAGTGTCTAGTTAACCTGCTGCTGGTCTCGGTGGTTAGTGTCTCTAGTTAACCTGCTGCTGGTCTCGGTGGTTAGTGTCTATAGTTAACCAGCTGCTGGTCTCGGTGGTTAGTGTCTCTAGTTAACCTGCTGCTGGTCTCGGTAGTTAGTGTCTCTAGTTAACCTGCTCCCCGTCTCAGTGGTTAGTGTCTCTAGTTAACCTGCTCCCCGTCTCAGTGGTTAGTGTCTAGTTAACCTGCTGCTGGTCTCGGTGGTTAGTGTCTAGTTAACCTGCTGCTGGTCTCGGTGGTTAGTGTCTCTAGTTAACCTGCTGCTGGTCTCGGTGGTTAGTGTCTATAGTTAACCTGCTGCTGGTCTCGGTGGTTAGTGTCTATAGTTAACCTGCTCCCTGTCTCGGTGGTTAGTGTCTCTAGTTAACCTGCTGATGTTCTCAGTGGTTAGTGTCTCTAGTTAACCTGCTCCCCGTCTCGGTGGTTAGTGTCTATAGTTAACCTGCTCCCCGTCTCGGTGGTTAGTGTCTCTCGTTAACCTGCTCCCCGTCTCGGTGGTTAGTGTCTATAGTTAACCTGCTCACCGTCTCGGTGGTTAGTGTCTCTAGTTAACCTGCTCCCCGTCTCGGTGGTTAGTGTCTATAGTTAACCTGCTCCCCGTCTCGGTGGTTAGTGTCTCTCGTTAACCTGCTCCCCGTCGTGGTGGTTAGTGTCTCTAGTTAACCTGCTCCCCGTCCTGGTGGTTAGTGTTTCTAGTTAACCTGCTGCTGGTCTCAGTGGTTAGTGTCTCTAGTTAACCTGCTGCTGGTCTCGGTGGTTAGTGTCTCTAGTTAACCTGCTTCTGGTCTCGGTGGTTAGTGTCTCTCGTTAACCTGCTGCTGGTCTCGGTGGTTAGTGTCTCTAGCTAACCTGCAGATGTTCTCAGTGGTTAGTGTTTCTAGTTAACCTGCTGCTGGTCTCGGTGGTTAGTGTCTCTCGTTAACCTGCTGCTGGTCTCGGTGGTTAGTGTCTCTAGTTAACCTGCTCCTAGTCTCTGTGGTTAGTGTCTCTAGTTAACCTGCAGATGTTCTCAGTGGTTAGTGTTTCTAGTTAACCTGCTGCTGGTCACGGTGGTTACTGTCGTTAGTTAACCTGCTGATGTTCGTGGTGGTTAGTGTCTCTAGTTAGACAATGTCAGAGGGTCAGTACTGAGGGAGTGCCGCACTGTCAGAGGGTCAGTACTGAGGGAGTGCAGCACTGTCAGAGGGTCAGTACTGAGGGAGTGCCGCACTGTCAGAGGGTCAGTACTGAGGGAGTGCCGCACTGTCAGAGGGTCAGTACTGACGGAGTGCAGCACTGTCAGAGGGTCAGTACTGAGGGAGTGCCGCACTGTCAGAGGGTCAGTACTGAGGGAGTGCTGCACTGTCAGAGGGTCAGTACTGAGGGAGTGCCGCACTGTCAGAGGGTCAGTACTGAGGGAGTGCTGCACTGTCAGAGGGTCAGTACTGAGGGAGTGCTGCACTGTCAGAGGGTCAGTACTGAGGGAGTGCCGCACTGTCAGAGGGTCAGTACCGAGGGAGTGCCGCACTGTCAGAGGGTCAGTACTGAGGGAGTGCCGCACTGTCAGAGGGTCAGTACTGAGGGAGTGCCGCGCTGTCAGAGGGTCAGTACTGAGGGAGTGCCGCACTGTCAGAGGGTCAGTACTGAGGGAGTGCCGCACTGTCAGAGGGTCAGTACTGAGGGAGCCGCACTGTCAGAGGGTCAGTACTGAGGGAGTGCTGCACTGTCAGAGGGTCGGTACTGAGGGAGTGCTGCACTGTCAGAGGGTCAGTGTTGAGGGAGTGCTGCACTGTCAGTGGGTCAGTACTGTGGGAGTGCTGCACTGTCAGAGGGTCAGTACTGAGGGAGTGCTGCACTGTCAGAGGGTCAGTACCGAGGGAGTGCCGCACTGTCAGTGGGTCAGTACTGAGGGAGTGCCGCACTGTCAGAGGGTCAGTACTGAGGGAGTGCCGCACTGTCAGAGGGTCAGTACTGAGGGAGTACCGCACTGTCAGAGGGTCAGTACTGAGGGAGTGCCGCACTGTCAGAGGGTCAGTACTGAGGGATTGCCGCACTGTCAGAGGGTCAGTACTGAGGGAGTGCCGCACTGTCAGAGGGTCAGTACTGAGGGAGTACCGCACTGTCAGAGGGTCAGTACTGAGGGAGTGCTGCACTGTCAGAGGGTCAGTACTGAGGGAGCTGCACTGTCAGAGGGTCAGTACTGAGGGAGTGCTGCACTGTCAGAGGGTCAGTACCGAGGGAGTGCCGCACTGTCAGTGGGTCAGTACTGAGGGAGTGCCGCACTGTCAGAGGGTCAGTACTGAGGGAGCGCCGCACTGTCAGAGGGTCAGTACTGAGGGAGCGCCGCACAGTCTATTTGTATGCAAGTTCGGGAGAGTGTTTAATAAATAGTCACTAAACTGAGCACGAGGTGTTATATCAGCGACAGGTTGACTGATCAGTAATGGGTAAATATTTCATGAGGTGGATTAATGTCAGTAATGGAGTGGAGAATGACATTAAACTGTTCCAAGATAACAATGACATCAACACTGAAGCCCACAGTAAATGTCCTCGTCATATCTCACAGACACCCAGATCATGGCTCACTGACTCACCGTGTGATGGAGCTGGATGTTCACCAGAGAGATACAGACAGTAACCCAGGGTGCAGTGCAGCACTCTCTCAGTACTGACCCTCTGATAGTGCAGCACTCTCTCAGTACTGACCCTCTGACAGTGCAGCACTCCCTCAGTACTGACCCTCTGACAGTGCAGCACTCCCTCAGTACTGACCCTCTGACAGTGCGGCACTCCCTCAGTATTGACCCTCTGACAGTGCAGCACTCCCTCAGTACTGACCCTCTGACAGTGCAGCACTCCCTCAGTACTGACCCTCTGACAGTGCAGCACTCCTTCAGTACTAACCCTCTGACAGTGCGGCACTCCCTCAGTACTGACCCTCTGACAGTGCGGCACTCCCTCAGTACTGACCCTCTGACAGTGCGGTACTCCCTCAGTACTGTCCCTCTGACAGTGCAGCACTCCCTCAGTACTGACCCTCTGACAGTGCGGCACTCCCTCAGTACTGACCCTCTGACAGTGCAGCACTCCCTCAGTACTGACCCTCTGACAGTGCGGCACTCCCTCAGTACTAACCCTCTGACAGTGCAGCACTCCCTCAGTACTGACCCTCTGACAGTGCGGCACTCCCTCAGTACTGACCCTCTGACAGTGTGGCACTCCCTCAGTACTGACCCTCTGACAGTGCGGCACTCCCTCAGTACTGACCCTCTGACAGTGCGGAGCTCCCTCAGTACTGACCCTCTGACAGTGCAGCACTCCCTCAGTACTGACCCTCTGACAGTGCAGCACTCCCTCAGTACTGACCCTCTGACAGTGCAGCACTTCCTCAGTACTGACCCTCTGACAGTGCAGCACTCCCTCAGTACTGACCCTCTGACAGTGCAGCACTCCTTCAGTACTGACCCTCTGACAGTGCAGCACTCCCTCAGTACTGACCCTCTGACAGTGCGGCACTCCCTCAGTACTGACCCTCTGACAGTGCAGCACTCCATAGGCCTTCTTCACAACCCTATCAACCTGGGTGGCAACTTTCAGGGATCTATGTACATGGACACTGAGATCCCTCTGCTCATCCTCACTACCAAGAATTTTACCATTAGCCAATATTCCGCATTCCTGTTATTCTTTCCAAAGTGAATCACCTCACACTTCTCCACATTAAACTCCATTTGCCACCTCTCAGCCCAGCTCTGCAGCTTATCTATGTCCCTCTGTAACCTGCAACATCCTTCCACACTGTCTACAACTCCACCGACTTTAGTGTTGTCTGCAAATTTACTCACCCAACCTTCTGTGCCCTCCTCTAGGTCATTTATAAAAATTACAAACAGCAACGGCCCCAGAACAGATCCTTGTGGTACGCCACTCGTAACTGAACTCCATTCTGAACATTTCCCATCAACTACCACTCTCTGTCTTCTTTCAACTAGCCAATTTCTGATCCACATCTCTAAATCACCCTCAATCCCCAGCCTCCGTATTTTCTGCAATAGCCGACCGTGGGGAACCTTATCAAACGCTTTACTGAAATCCATATACACCACATCAACTGCTCTACCCTCGTCTACCTGTTCAGTCACCTTCTCAAAGAACTCGATAAGGTTTGTGAGGCATGACCTACCCTTCACAAAACCATGCTGACTATCCCTAATCATATTATTCCTATCTAGATGTTTATAAATCATATCTCTTATAATCCTCTCCAAGACTTTACCCACAACAGACGTGAGGCTCACCGGCCTATAGTTACCGGGGTTATCTCTACTCCCCTTCTTGAACAAAGGGACCACATTTGCTATCCTCCAGTCCTCTGGCACTATTCCTGTAGCCAATGATGACATAAAAATCAAAGCCAAAGGCTCAGCAATCTCTTCCCTGGCTTCCCAGAGAATCCTAGGATAAATCCCATCAGGCCCCGGGGACTTATCTATTTTCACCTTGTCCAGAATTGCCAACACTTCTTGCCTACGCACCTCAATGCCATCTATTCTAATAGCCTGGGTCTCAGCATTCTCCTCCACAACATTATCTTTTTCCTGAGTGAATACTGACGAAAAGTATTCATTTAGTATCTCGCTTATCTCCTCAGCCTCCACACACAACTTCCCACCACTGTCCTTGACTGGCCCTACTCTTACCCTAGTCATTCTATCCTATCTATTCCCTTCATAATTTTATATGTTTCTATAAGATCCCCCTTCATCCTTCTAAATTCCAACGAGTACAGTCCCAGTCTACTCAACCTCTCCTCATAATCCAGCCCCTTCAGCTCTGGGATTAACCTCGTGAATCTCCTCTGCACACCCTGCAGTGCCAGTATGTCCTTTCTCAAGTAAGGAGACCAAAACTGAACACAATACTCCCGGCGTGGCCTCACTAACACCTTATACAATTGCAGCATAACCTCCCTAGTCTTAAACTCCATCCCTCGAGCAATGAAGGAAAAAATTCCATTTGCCTTTTTAATCACTTGTTGTACCTGTAAACCAACTTTCTGTGACTCATGCACTAGCACACCCAGGTCTCTCTGCACAGCGGCATGCTTTAATATTTTATCATTTAAATAATAATCCCGTTTGCTGTTATTCCTACCAAAATGGATAACCTCACATTTGTCAACATTGTATTCCATCTGCCAGACCCGAGCCCATTCACTTAACCTATCCAAATCCCTCTGCAGACTTCCAGTATCCTCTGCACTTTTTGCTTTACCACTTATCTTAGTATCATCTGCAAACTTGGACACATTGCCCTTGGTCCCCAACTCCAAATCATCAATGTAAATTGTGAACAATTGTGGGCCCAACACGGATCCCTGAGGGACACCACTAGCTACTGATTGCCAACCAGAGAAACACCCATTAATCCCCACTCTATGCTTTCTATTAATTAACCAATCCTCTATCCATGCTACTACTTTACCCTTAATGCCATGCATCTTTATCTTATGCAGCAACCTTTTGTGTGGCACCTTGTCAAAAGCTTTCTGGAAATCCAGATATACCACATCCATTGGCTCCCCGTTATCGACTGCCCTGGTAATGTCCTCAAAAAATTCCACTAAATTAGTTAGGCACGACCTGCCCTTTATGAACCCATGTTGCGTCTGCCCAATGGGACAATTTCTATCCAGATGCCTCGCTATTTCTTCCTTGATGATAGATTCCAGCATCTTCCCTACTACCGAAGTTTAGCTCACTGGCCTATAATTTCCCGCTCTCTGCCTACCTCCTTTTTTAAACAGTGGTGTCACGTTTGCTAATTTACAATCCACCGGGACCACCCCAGAGTCTAGTGAATTTCGGTAAATCATCACTAGTGCATCTGCAATTTCCCTAGCCATCTCTTTTAGCACTCTGGGACGTACTGGCGCTGGAAGGTGTGCAGAGGAGATTCACTAGGTTAATCGCAGAGGTGAAGGGGTTGGATTATGAGGAGAGGTTGAGTAGACTGGGACTGTACTCGTTGGAATATAGAAGGATGAGGGGGGATCTTATAGAAACATTTAAAATTATGAAGGGAATAGATAGGATAGATGCGGGCAGGTTGTTTCCACTGGCGGGTGACAGCAGAACTAGGGGACATAGCCTCAAAATAAGGGGAAGTAGATTTAGGACTGAGTTTAGGAGGAACTTCTTCACCCAAAGGGTTGTGAATCTATGGAATTCCTTGCCCAGTGAAGCAGTTGAGGCTCCTTCATTACATGTTTTTAAGGTAAAGATAGATAGTTTTTTGAAGAATAAAGGGATTAAGGGTTATGGTGTTCGGGCCGGAAAGTGGAGCTGAGTCCACAAAAGATCAGCCATGATCTCATTGAATGGCGGAGCAGGCTCGAGGGGCCAGATGGCCTACTCCTGCTCCTAGTTCTTATATTCTTATGTTCTTATGCATTCCATCTGGGCCAGGAGACTTGTCCACCTTTAGCCCCATTAGCTTGCCCCATCACCACCTCCTTAGTGATAACAATCCTCTCAAGGTCCTCACCTGTCATAGCCTCATTTCTATCAGTCACTGGCATGTTATTTGTGTCTTCCACTGTGAAGACCAACCCAAAAAACCTGTTCAGTTCCTCAGCCATTTCCTCATCTCCCATTATTAAAACTCCCTTCTCATCCTCTAAAGGACCAATATTTACCTTAGCCACTCTTTTTTGTTTTATATATTTGTACAAACTTTTACTGTCTGTTTTTATATTCTGAGCAAATTTACTCTCATAATCTATCTTACTCTTCTTGAAAGCTTTTTTAGTAGCTTTCTGTTGCCCCCTAAAGATTTTCCAGTCCTCTCGTCTCCCAGCAATCTTTGCCACTTTGTATGCTTTTTCCTTCAATTTGATACTCTCCCTCATTTCCTTAGATATCCACGGTCGGTTTCCCTCTTTCTACCATCCTTCCTTTTTGTTGGTATAAACCTTTGCTGAGCACTGTGAAAAATCACTTGGAAGGTTCTCCACTGTTCCTCAACTGTTCCACCATAAAGTCTTTGCTCCCAGTCTACCTTAGCTAGTTCTTCTCTCATCCCATTGTAATCTCCTTTGTTTAAACACAAAACACTAGTATTTGATTTTACTTTCTCACCCTCCATCTGTATTTTAAATTCCACCATATTGTGATCGCTCCTTCCTAGAGGATCCCTAACTATGAGATCATGAATCAACCCTGTCTCATTACACAGGACAAGATCTAGGACCGCTTGTTCCCTCGTAGGTTCCATTACATACTGTTCTAGGAAACTATCGCGGATACATTCTAAAAACTCCTCCTCAAGGCTGCCTTGACCGATCTGGTTAAACTAATCGACATGTAGATTAAAATCCCCCATGATAACTGCTGTACCATTTCTACATGCATCAGTTATTTCTTTGGTTAATACCTGCCCCACCATAATGTTACTATTTGGTGGCCTATAGACTTCTAATATCAGTGGCTTTTTCGCCTTACTATTCCTGATTTCCACCCAAATGGATTCAACCTTATCCTCCATAGCACCGATGTCATCTCCCTCAGTACTCCCTCAGTACTGACCCTCTGACAGTGCGGCGCTCCCTCAGTACTGACCCTCTGACAGTGCAGCACTCCCTCAGTACTGACCCTCTGACAGTGCAGCACTCCCTCAGTACTGACCCTCTGACAGTGCAGCACTCCCTCAGTACTGACCCTCTGACAGTGCGGCACTCCCTCAGTACTGACCCTCTGACAGTGCGGCACTCCCTCAGTACTGACCCTCTGACAGTGCAGCACTCCCTCAGTACTGACCCTCTGACAGTGCAGCACTCCCTCAGTACTGACCCTCTGACAGTGCAGCACTCCCTCAGTACTGACCCTCTGACAGTGTGGCACTCCCTCAGCACTGACCCTCTGACAGTGCAGCTCCCTCAGTACTGACCCTCTGACAGTGCGGCACTCCCTCAGTACTGACCCTCTGACAGTGCGGCACTCCCTCAGTACTGACCCTCTGACAGAGCAGCACTCCCTCAGTACTGACCCTCTGACAGTGCGGGGCTCCCTCAGTACTGACCCTGGTCCCGAGCAGCATGGCGGACTCAGATAGCAGGCTGGCCCTGACAATATAGGTCTCCCCCAGATCGCGCGCGCGCGCACACGATCGGTGGCCTCCTATACCCCCAGCAGGGTGGCCGTGGACTGTGTCCGTAGCCGCTACACCGAGGTCCCGCTGGGTAGAACCATGAGTGAACCACGCCGGCAGGAACTTGGCCAGTGGTTGGCGAGGAATCGCCGCGTGGGCCTCTTTCAATGGTCCCTGACGGCAGCAAATCGACCACGTGCATGACTGTCAGTGATCCTCTGGTCCCCGGATCGTTCGTGGAGCTGACGCCCCATTCTCTGCCCCCCCCCCCCCCCCATGCCAAGCGCGATCGCGGAGGCTCGGAGAATCCAGGCCCAGCTTCCAATTATACCGCAACAGTATAACTCAATTCCCCGTTAGACAACAAAACAAAAACATGTAGCTCTCAATCTAGCTTAAACATCAGCAGGGCCTACAGTAATACTTGCTTTACTGAACAGATTTAGAACCCTTTCAGACTCTGGCTGAATATCTTCAAACAGCTGCTTCAACTGGGTTGTTTCATCCTCTTCCTTGTCTTCAGACAAGACAGCTCTGCTTTTAAAATATTATTACTCTTTTTTAAACTATCTTATTGGGAAAGAAAACTGCGTTTACTTGTGAACTCTGTGGAAGGCAGGTCAGACCCCTTCAAAAGCTTTCCCAAAAATATCTCTCAGAATCTCTTAGCTCCACCCAGCAATGATGTCATCTCCCCAAGCTGAAAGCACATTAACTCTCTCTGGACTTTCCCAGTCAAACCATAGTGCATTAGCCTCGACTGAAAAACACATTCTGCTGTCAATTTCACCTTCCGGCTGCTAAATGCTCCCAGGACCTGGAAAATAGAATCCTTTTTATTAAAAAAAACAGGACCATTGCAGTCAACCACACTCCACCGTCAGATTTTAAACCCTTAAGTTCCCCAATATATTTAGATTCCAATTTTCATAAAATCCTCCATGTGTCACAAATGGAAAAACATTGTGAGCGTTGGGTGAGGAATAGAAGATCAATTGGAGCTTTAAAAACTAAGATGATTAGAATTTGTATTAAGTTAAGAACCTGCAGCAAGGTGGGGACCTGGAATTGGGATCCAGATCTTTGTTCACTCCTTCCATGCAAGAACAGGCTGAATGGACTCTCCCTGTTTGAATATAGAGCTCATTACAGGAAATGATAAGCCTGGAATGAAATGGGTTTGTTGTGATCACGTCCTGCTCCCTCTCTTATTGGTGTCCTTGTCCCTTTCACTCACCCACAACTGGCAATGGGTCATCTCATCATAATTGGGGTTTCGGTCCAGTAAGCGAGCTGCTGTTGTAATCTGGTCTGGGATTGGAATTGTATTTTCTGTCTGTAAGCAGCGGGCTTGGGGTTTGAGACAAGAATTGTTTGAATAGTACTACAGGAACATATACACACCTGACAATTGCTGACCCCGTGTGACCCTGTTACTTCCTATGTGACCCTCACCCTTCCCCAGTGACCCTGACCCTTCCCCAGTGACCCTGATCTTTCCCGTGTGACCCTGACCCTTCCCATGTGACACTAATCCTTCCCATGTGATCCTGACCCTTCCCATGTGACCCTGACCCTTCCCATGTGACACTGATCCTTCCCATGTGATCCTGACCCTTCCCAGGTGACCCTGATCTTTCCCGTGTGATCCTGACCCTTCCCATGTGACCCTGACCCTTCCCATGTGACCCTGACCCTTCCCGTGTGACCCTGACCCTTCCCATGTGACCCTGATCCTTCCCATGTGATCCTGACCCTTCCCATGTGACCCTGACCCTTCCCATGTGACACTGATCCTTCCCATGTGATCCTGACCCTTCCCAGGTGACCCTGATCTTTCCCGTGTGACCCTGACCCTTCCCATGTGATCCTAACCCTTCCCATGTGATCCTGACCTTCCCATGTGATCCTGACCCTTCCCATGTGATCCTAACCCTTCCCATGTGATCCTGCCCTTCCCATGTACCCTAACCCTTCCCATGTACCCTAACCCTTCCCATGTGATCCTAACCCTTCCCATGTGATCCTGACCCTTCCCATGTGACCCTAACCCTTCCCATGTGATCCTAACCCTTCCCATGTGATCCTGACCCTTCCCGTGTGACCCTAACCCTTCCCATGTGACCCTAACCCTTCCCATGTGATCCTAACCCTTCCCATGTGATCCTGACCCTTCCCATGTGATCCTGACCCTTCCCATGTGATCCTAACCCGTCCCATGTGATCCTAACCCTTCCCATGTGATCCTGACCCTTCCCATGTGACCCTGACCCTTCCCGTGTGACCCTGACCCTTCCCGTGTGACCCTGACCCTTCCCATGTGACCCTGACCCTTCCCATGTGACCCTGACCCTTCCCATGTGATCCTGACCCTTCCCAGGTGACCCTGATCTATCCCGTGTGACCCTGACCCTTCCCATGTACCCTAACCCATCCCAGGTGACCCTGACCCTTCCCAGGTGACCCTGACCCTTCCCATGTGATCCTGACCCTTCCCATGTGATCCTAACCCTTCCCATGTGATCCTGACCCTTCCCATGTGACCCTAACCCTTCCCATGTGATCCTAACCCTTCCCATGTGATCCTGACCCTTCCCATGTGATCCTGACCCTTCCCATGTGATCCTAACCCGTCCCATGTGATCCTAACCCTTCCCATGTGATCCTGACCCTTCCCATGTGACCCTGACCCTTCCCATGTGACCCTGACCCTTCCCGTGTGACCCTGACCCTTCCCATGTGACCCTGACCCTTCCCATGTGACCCTGACCCTTCCCATGTGACCCTGACCCTTCCCATGTGACCCTGACCCTTCCCAGGTGACCCTGATCTATCCCGTGTGACCCTGACCCTTCCCATGTACCCTAACCCATCCCAGGTGACCCTGACCCTTCCCATGTGACCCTGACCCTTCCCAGGTGACCCTGACCCTTCCAATGTGACCCTGACCCTTCCCATGTGACCCTGACCCTTCTCAGTTGACCTTTAGTCTTTGTCTAACAGATTTTGTTTCCCTCCAGTCTGCTCCAGTGACTGACAGCGGATTCCTGGATTGTGAATCAGCTGAGAGTGAGGGTGAAATCTACACCGATGACGACACCATGACACTTTCCCAACAGGCGATTCCACAGGAGTCGGATATGGACAGCGCTATTGAGAATGCCCAAAGCTCAGAGGTTCCAGAGTTGGGCAGGGAGGATGGGAAGGGCAGTCAGATGGTCAGTTTGTTCCTACCTCGCACAGAACAGTAAGTGACTCATACACTGACCCTCACACAGATCCCTGGGAATCCCTGACCCTAATCCCTGACTAATTCCTGACCCTTATTCCAGAGAATCCCTGACCCTGATCACGGGCAGCACGGTAGCACAGTGGTTAGCACTGTGGCTTCACAGTGCCAGGGTCCCAGGTTCGATTCCCGGCTTGGGTCACTGTCTGTGCGGGGTCTGCACATTCTCCCCATGTGTGCGTGGGTTTCCTCCGGGTGCTCCGGTTTCCTCCCACAGTCCAAAGACGTGCGGGTTAGGTGGATTGGCCTTAGTGTCCAAAAAAGGTTAGGTAGGGTTATGGGGATAGGGTGGAGGTGTGGGCTTGGGTACTCTTTCCAAGGGACAGTGCAGACTCGATGGGCCGAATGGCCTCCTTCTGCACTGTAAATTCAATGAGTCTATGATGCTTGGAGAATCCTTGACCTGATCCCTGGGAATCCCTGAACCTGATCCCTGGGAATCCCTGACCCGCACCTTAATCCCCAAGGAATCCCTTTGCGGCACAAATAGAGATATGAAATGAAAAATGAAAATTGCTTATTGTCACGAGTAGGCTTCAAATGAAGTTACTGTGAAAAGCCCCTAGTCGCCACATTCCGGCACCTGTTCGGGGAGGCTGTTACGGGAATCGAACCGTGCTGCTGCCTTGCCTTGGTCTGCTTTCAAAGCCAGCGATTAGCCCTGTGAGCTAAACAGCCCCTATCGTATGTGGTACGATAGTGATGTTTAAGGGGCATCTTGACAAACATGACTAGGATTGGAATAGAGGGATACGGACCCTGGAAGTGTATAGGTTTTAGTTTAGATGGGCAACATGGTTGGCACAGGTTTAGAGGGCCGAAGGGCCTGTTCCTGTGCTGTACTTTTCTATGTTCTTTGTTCTAAAGTGGAGAAGTACAGGCGTGTTTGATGTCAGGCAGTGAAAATGCTCGAATCAGTTAGGAAGGATGGGATAACGGGACACTTTGACTAGAATGATCGGATTGGACAGGGTATGAAAGGGAAATCAGTTTGACCAACATGTAGGACCGAGCATTCATTCGAAAGAGAGAGGAAGATTCCAAGGAAGGACCCACCATCCGGGGTTAACTAAAGTTAAAGCAACAGGAGATCATTGAGAAAAGAGGGGCCAGAATATTGGACAGAATATAAAACCACTTGATCAATCGAAGCCTTAATCGGGTCCAGCATGTCCTTCTTCAGCTTGGCCAAGCAATCCTCGGAAAACTCCACCAGCTGCTCTATCGCCCACTGTGCCGTTTCCCCGTGGCCCTTGCCCTCCACCAGCTGCTCCGTCGCCCACTGTGCCGTTTCCCCGTGGCCCTTGCCCTCCGCCAGCTGCTCCGTCGCCCACTGTGCCGTTTCCCGGTGGCCCTTGCCCTCCGCCAGCTGCTCCGTCGCCCACTGTGCCGTTTCCCGGTGGCCCTTGCCCTCCGCCAGCTGCTCCGTCGCCCACTGTGCCGTTTCCCCGTGGCCCTTGCCCTCCGCCATGCTGACCCATGTTACCAGCTCTGCTCGCGTCTCCCTTATAGGGACTTTGTCATCTCACACGGCCACTTCTGGTCCAATTCTCCAGACACCGGAGGGGGATTTCTCCTTACTGTCTCACTCTTCACTGATTTATCCCATAAAATGAGACTGAGCAGGAATGTGGACACTGACTGTATCTCCTTCCCGTTTCAGAGCTGGGTCACCCTCCTTCTCAGAACCATCCAGCAGCTCCCTCCTCAGCGCTGAGGAACAGTATGAGGATTATGGAGAAGCCGATGAGAGTGACTTCATTCCCAGCAGCCCCTGTCCTGATGATGAAAGCAGAACCAACGGTTTCTCGGACCTGGGCTCATCTGTATCCTCCAGGTCAGTGACTGGACTTCATCAAAACTCAGGGACACGCAGTTGGGGGTGGGTGGGAGGTGTGAGGGGGGTGATGGAGGATGTTCTAGCCCCACGAGGCCCCTGGACCGCCCACTTGATCTCCCCGTGGGGCAGGTGGAGTACGAGCCTCCCACTGGGGGACAGACTGCAACAGCGAGCTTGTTAATTCCCGGGGATAAAACCTGGCCTGGGAAGGAGCCGGAATCTCAGGATGGTCCCGGCTGCACCCTGGACTGTCGTTTAGTTGCTGTATTTCCCAATTGTGAGTCAGAAATAAACTATTTTTTGAGGAAACCTCATTGACTGAAATAGGGGAAGACTTTTGGGGGTTTCGGCCAATCGGAGAGTGGGATGGGGTCAGAGAGTAAAAGTTGAATGAGACGGAGTCTGTCCAGGAGGAGGGAATCATGTGTTTTTGATTAGGAATTATTAATGGATTGACTCTGTGATCAGAGATTATTAATGGATTGATCTCGGATTATTAATGGATTATTAATGGATTATTAATGGATTGATCTCGGATTATTAATGGATTATTAATGGATTATTAATGGATTATTAATGGATTATTAATGGATTGATTTTGCTGCTTTAGTGCTGGTCAGACCCCAAGGAAGATGCGACATGTGTTTAGCAGTGAGTTCCTCGATGTATATTGTTCCCAATGCTCGAAGAAGATGAATCTGCTCAATGACCTGGAGGCTCGTCTAAAAAAGTTAAAAGCAAACAGGTAAATGCACCAGAGTTGGTGACCCCACAGTGACCCAATGATAACCCTGTGGTGACCCCCAGTAACCGTACAGTGACACAAGGAAGATGGTTGTGGTGGTTGGAGGTCAATCATCCCAGCTCCAGGACATCAGTGCAGGAGTTCTTCAGGGTAGTGTCCTAGGCCCAGCCATCTTCAGCTGCTTCATCAATGACCTCCCTTCCATCATAAGGTCAGAAGTGGGGATGTTTGTGGATGGCTGCACAATGTTCAGCAACATTCGTGACTCCTCAGATAATGAAGCCGTCCCTGTCCAAATGCAGCAAAACCTGGACAGTATCCAGGCTTGGGGCTGGCAAGTGGCAAGTTACATTCGTGCCACACAAGTGCCAGGCAATGCCATCTCCTATAAGAGAGGATCTAACCATCACCTCTTGTCATTCAATGGCATTACCATCACTGAATCCCCCACAATCAACATAGTGAGACCACCATTGATCAGAAACTGAACTGGACCCAGCCACATTAATACTGTGGCTGCCAGGGCAGGTCAGAGGCTGGGAATCCTGCGGAGAGTAACTCACCTCCTGACCCCCCAAAGCCTGTCCACCATCTACAAGGCACAAGTCAGGAGTGTGATGGAATACTCTCCACTTGCCTGGATGAGCGCAGCTCCAACATCATTCAAGAATCTCAACACCATCCAGGACAAAGCAGCCCCGTGTGATTGCTCCCCCTTCCACAAACATTCAAACCCTCCACCACCGACAAACAGTGGCAGCCGTGTGTACCATCTACAAGATGCACTGCAGTAACTTACCAAGGTTCCTTAGGCAGCACCTTCCAAACCCATGGGACACTACCATCTAGAAGGACAAGAGCAGCAGATACATAAGAACATAAGAACTAGGAGCAGGAGTAGGCCATCTGGCCCCTCGAGCCTGCTCCGCCATTCAATGAGATCATGGCTGACCTTTTGTGGACTCAGCTCCACTTTCCGGCCCGAACACCATAACCCTTAATCCCTTTATTCTTCAAAAAACTATCTATCTTTACCTTAAAAACATGTAATGAAGGAGCCTCAACTGCTTCACTGGGCAAGGAATTCCATAGATTCACAACCCTTTGGGTGAAGAAGTTCCTCCTAAACTCAGTCCTAAATCTACTTCCCCTTATTTTGAGGCTATGCCCCCTAGTTCTGCTGTCACCCGCCAGTGGAAACAACCTGCCCGCATCTATCCTATCTATTCCCTTCATAATTTTAAATGTTTCTATAAGATCCCCCCTCATCCTTCTGAATTCCAACGAGTGCAGTCCCAGTCTACTCAACCTCCCCTCGTAATCCAACCCCTTCAGCTCTGGGATTAACCTAGTGAATCTCCTCTGCACACCCTCCAGCGCCAGTACGTCCTTTCTCAAGTAAGGAGACCAAAACTGAACACAATACTCCAGGTGTGGCCGCACTAACACCTTATACAATTGCAACATAACCTCCCTAGTCTTAAACTCCATCCCTCTAGCAATGAAGGACAAAATTCCATTTGCCTTCTTAATCACCTGTTGCACTTGTAAACCAACCTTCTGTGACTCATGCACTAGCACACCCAAGTCTCTCTGAACAGCGGCATGCTTTAATATTTTATCGTTTAAATAATAATCCCGTTTGCTGTTATTCCTACCAAAATGGATAACCTCACATTTGTCAACATTGTATTCCATCTGCCAGACCCGAGCCCATTCACTTAACCTATCCAAATCCCTCTGCAGACTTCCAGTATCCTCTGCACTTTTCGCTTTACCACTCATCTTAGTGTCATCTGCAAACTTGGACACATTGCCCTTGGTCCCCAACTCCAAATCATCAATGTAAATTGTGAACAATTGTGGGCCCAACACGGATCCCTGAGGGACACCACTAGCTACTGATTGCCAACCAGAGAAACACCCATTTATCCCAACTCTTTGCTTTCTATTAATTAACCAATCCTCTATCCATGCTACTACTTTACCCTTAATGCCATGCATCTTTATCTTATGCAGCAACCTTTTGTGTGGCACCTTGTCAAAGGCTTTCTGGAAATCCAGATATACCACATCCATCGGCTGCCCGTTATCTACTGCACTGGTAATGTCCTCAAAAAATTCCACTAAATTAGTTAGGCATGACCTGCCTTTTACGAACCCATGCTGCGTCTGCCCAATGGGACAATTTCTATCCAGATGCCTCGCAATTTCTTTCTTGATGATAGATTCCAGCATCTTCCCTATTACCGAAGTTAAACTCACTGGCCTATAATTTCCTGCTTTCTGCCTACCTCCTTTTTTAAACAGTGGCGTCACGTTTGCTAATTTCCAATCCACCGGGACCACCCCAGAGTCAAGTGAATTTCGGTAAATTATCACTAGTGCATCTGCAATTTCCCTAGCCATCTCTTTTAGCACTCTGGGATGCATTCCATCAGGGCCAGGAGACTTGTCTACCTTTAGCCCCATTAGCTTGCCCATCACTCCCTCCTTAGTGATAACAATCCTCTCAAGGTCCTCACCTGTCATAGCCTCATTTCTATCAGTCGCTGGCATGTTATTTGTGTCTTCCACTGTGAAGACCGACCCAAAAAACCTGTTCAGTTCCTCAGCCATTTCCTCATTTCCCATTATTAAAACTCCCTTCTCATCCTCTAAAGGACCAATATTTACCTTAGCCACTCTTTTTTGTCTTATATATTTGTAAAAACTTTTACTGTCTGTTTTTATATTCTGAGCAAGTTTACTCTCATACTCTATCTTACTCTTCTTTATAGCTTTTTTAGTAGCTTTCTGTTGCCCCCTAAAGATTTCCCAGTCCTCTAATCTCCCAGCAATCTTTGCCACTTTATATGCTTTTTCCTTCAATTTGATACTCTCCCTTATTTCCTTAGATATCCACGGTCGATTTTCCCTCTTTCTTCCGTCCTTCCTTTTTGTTGGTATAAACCTTTGCTGAGCACTGTGAAAAATCACTTGGAAGGTTCTCCACTGTTCCTCAACTGTTCCACCATAAAGTCTTAGCTCCCAGTCTACCTTAGCTAGTTCTTCTCTCATCCCCTTGTAATCTCCTTTGTTTAAACACAAAACACTAGTATTTGATTTTACTTTCTCACCCTCCATCTGTATTTTAAATTCCACCATATTGTGATCGCTCCTTCCGAGAGGATCCCTAACTATGAGATCATGAATCAATCCTGTCTCATTACACAGGACAAGATCTAGGACCGCTTGTTCCCTCGTAGGTTCCATTACATACTGTTCTAGGAAACTATCGCGGATACATTCTATAAACTCCTCCTCACGGTTGCCTTGACCGTGGCAACCCCGTGGCATACCTGGGAACCCCACCACCTGGAGATTCCCCTCCGTGTCACTCACCACCCTGACGGAAATATATTGGCCTTTCCTTCACTGTCACTGGGGCAACATCCTGGAACTCCCTCCCTAACAGCACAGTGGGTGTACCTACACCTCAGGGACTGCAGCGGTTCAAGAAGGCGGCTCAGCACCACCGTCTGAAGGGCAATCGGGGATGGGCAATAAATGCTGCTCTAACCAGCTCCACCAACATCCCGTAAATGAATTAAAAAAAACACAGTGACCCTCTGGTAACCCATGGTAACCCCACAGTGACCTTGATCCCTTGTAAAGATTGATCATTTAACAGGAGCTTAAAGTTTAGGGTCTTCCTCACAATGGATCCATGATCTGTTCCTGATCACTGTCCAGTGACTGGGGTCAGGATCTCTGACTGGGGTCAGGAGCTCTGACTGGGGTCAGGACCTCTGACTGGGGTCAGGAGCTCTGACTGGGGTCAGGACCCCTGACTGGGGTCAGGACCTACGACTGGGGTCAGGAGCTCTGACTGGGGTCAGGACCCCTGACTGGGGTCAGGATCTCTGACTGGGGTCAGGACCTCTGACTGGGGTCAGGATCTCTGACTGGGGTCAGGACCTCTGACTGGGGTCAGGAGCTCTGACTGGGGTCAGGACCTCCGACTGGGGTCAGGACCTCTGATTGGGGTCAGGACCTCTGACTGGGGTCAGGACCTCTGACTGGGGTCAGGACCTCTGACTGGGGTCAGGAGCTCCGACTGGGGTCAGGAGCTCTGACTGGGGTCAGGACCTCTGATTGGGGTCAGGACCTCTGACTGGGGTCAGGAGCTCCGACTGGGGTCAGGACCTCCGATTGGGGTCAGGACCTCCGACCGGGGTCAGGAGCTCTGACTGGGGTCAGGACCTCTGATTGGGGTCAGGACCTCTGACTGGGGTCAGGACCTCTGATTGGGGTCAGGATCTCTGACTGGGGTCAGGAGCTCTGACTGGGGTCAGGACCTCCGACTGGGGTCAGGACCTCCGACTGGGGTCAGGACCTCCGATTGGGGTCAGGACCTCCGATTGGGGTCAGGACCTCCGATTGGGGTCAGGAGCTCCGATTGGGGTCAGGACCTCCGATTGGGGTCAGGACCTCCGATTGGGGTCAGGACCTCCGATTGGGGTCAGGACCTCCGACTGGGGTCAGGAGCTCTGACTGGGGTCAGGACCTCAGACTGGGGTCAGGACTCAGAGGTTGAGGGATTGGTTGAGGGAGGAAGGGGGGAATATTATTGAGTGTGACTGTTGCTGCGTCAGGAACAGGCGTTAATCCCCCGACTTACTTTTATTTTACAGCCCAAACAGGAAGATCTCGTCAACAGCTTTTGGGAGGTGAGGATTTCTCAACTTGATCTCTGTGTGGAACGCCAGGGTCAAGGATCGGGGGTGGATTCAGCGTCTCCCTGGCAGTGACCTTTCAACCTGAGATAACTGGACCGGACCTGTCCCATTGTAAAGAATACAAAATGTTCCATAGCGTGACCTTTCCACAGCGTGACCTTTCCACAGCGTGACCTTTCCACAGCGTGACCTTTCCACAGCGTGACCTTTCCATAGCGTGACCTTTCCACAGCGTGACCTTTCCACAGCGTGACCTTTCCACAGCGTGACCTTTCCATAGCGTGACCTTTCCATAGCGTGACCTTTCCACAGCGTAACCTTTCCATAGCGTGACCTTTCCACAGCGTGACCTTTCCACAGCGTGACCTTTCCACAGCGTGACCTTTCCACAGCGTGACCTTTCCATAGCGTGACCTTTCCACAGCGTGACCTTTCCACAGCGTGACCTTTCCACAGCGTGACTTTTCCATACCGTGACATTTCTGTTGATGACCTTTCCGTAGCCTGACCTTGCTGCACACTGGGATCTCACTGCACACTGGGATCTCTCTGCACACTGGGATCTCGCTGCACACTGGGATCTCGCTGCACACTGGGATCTCACTGCACACTGGGATCTCTCTGCACACTGCGACCTCTCTGCACACTGGGATCTCTCTGCACACTGGGATCTCGCTGCACACTGGGATCTCTCTGCACACTGGGATCTTGCTGCACACTGGGATCTCGCTGCACACTGGGATCTCTCTGCACACTGGGATCTCGCTGCACACTGGGATCTCGCTGCACACTGGGATCTCGCTGCACACTGGGATCTCTCTGCACACTGGGATCTCTCTGCACACTGGGATCTCTCTGCACACTGGGATCTCACTGCACACTGGGATCTCACTGCACACTGGGATCTCTCTGCACACTGGGACCTCTCTGCACACTGGGATCTCTCTGCACACTGGGATCTCGCTGCACACTGGGATCTCGCTGCACACTGGGATCTCACTGCACACTGGGACCTCTCTGCACACTGGGATCTCTCTGCACACTGGCATCTCTCTGCACACTGGGATCTCTCTGCACACTGCGATCTCACTGCACACTGGGATCTCACTGCACACTGGGATCTCACTGCACACTGGGATCTCTCTGCACACTGGGACCTCTCTGCACACTGGGATCTCTCTGCACACTGGGATCTCACTGCACACTGGGATCTCTCTGCACACTGGGACCTCTCTGCACACTGGGATCTCTCTGCACACTGGGATCTCGCTGCACACTGGGATCTCACTGCACACTGGGATCTCACTGCACACTGGGATCTCTCAGCACACTGGGATCTCTCTGCACACTGGGATCTCTCTGCACACTGGGATCTCTCTGCACACTGGGATCTCTCTGCACACTGGGATCTCGCTGCACACTGGGATCTCGCTGCACACTGGGATCTCGCTGCACACTGGGATCTCTCTGCACACTGGGATCTCTCTGCACACTGGGATCTCGCTGCACACTGGGATCTCTCTGCACACTGGGATCTCTCTGCACACTGGGATCTCTCTGCACACTGGGATCTCTCTGCACACTGGGATCTCTCTGCACACTGATTTCTCTGCACACTGGGATCTCTCTGCACACTGATTTCTCTGCACACTGGGATCTCCCTGCACACTGGGATCTCTCTGCACACTGGGATCTCACTGCACACTGATTTCTCTGCACACTGGGATCTCACTGCACACTGGGATCTTGCTGCACACTGGGATCTCACTGCACACTGGGATCTCGCTGCACACTGGGATCTCTCTGCACACTGGGATCTCGCTGCACACTGGGATCTCTCTGCACACTGGGATCTCACTGCACACTGGGATCTCGCTGCACACTGGGATCTCGCTGCACACTGGGATCTCGCTGCACACTGGGATCTCGCTGCACACTGGGATCTCGCTGCACACTGGGATCTCGCTGCACACTGGGATCTCTCTGCACACTGGGATCTCCCTGCACACTGGGATCTCTCTGCACACTGGGATCTCACTGCACACTGGGATCTCTCAGCACACTGGGATCTCTCTGCACACTGGGATCTCTCTGCACACTGGGATCTCTCTGCACACTGGGATCTCTCTGCACACTGGGATCTCGCTGCACACTGGGATCTCGCTGCACACTGGGATCTCGCTGCACACTGGGATCTCTGCACACTGGGATCTCGCTGCACACTGGGATCTCGCTGCACACTGGGATCTCTCTGCACACTGGGATCTCGCTGCACACTGGGATCTCGCTGCACACTGGGATCTCACTGCACACTGGGATCTCTCAGCACACTGGGATCTCTCTGCACACTGGGATCTCTCTGCACACTGGGATCTCTCTGCACACTGGGATCTCTCTGCACACTGGGATCTCGCTGCACACTGGGATCTCGCTGCACACTGGGATCTCGCTGCACACTGGGATCTCTCTGCACACTGGGATCTCTCTGCACACTGGGATCTCGCTGCACACTGGGATCTCTCTGCACACTGGGATCTCTCTGCACACTGGGATCTCTCTGCACACTGGGATCTCTCTGCACACTGGGATCTCTCTGCACACTGATTTCTCTGCACACTGGGATCTCTCTGCACACTGATTTCTCTGCACACTGGGATCTCCCTGCACACTGGGATCTCTCTGCACACTGGGATCTCACTGCACACTGATTTCTCTGCACACTGGGATCTCACTGCACACTGGGATCTTGCTGCACACTGGGATCTCACTGCACACTGGGATCTCGCTGCACACTGGGATCTCTCTGCACACTGGGATCTCGCTGCACACTGGGATCTCTCTGCACACTGGGATCTCACTGCACACTGGGATCTCGCTGCACACTGGGATCTCGCTGCACACTGGGATCTCGCTGCACACTGGGATCTCGCTGCACACTGGGATCTCGCTGCACACTGGGATCTCGCTGCACACTGGGATCTCGCTGCACACTGGGATCTCTCTGCACACTGGGATCTCCCTGCACACTGGGATCTCTCTGCACACTGGGATCTCTCTGCACACTGGGATCTCACTGCACACTGGGATCTCTCTGCACACTGGGATCTCGCTGCACACTGGGATCTCGCTGCACACTGGGATCTCTCTGCACACTGGGATCTCTCTGCACACTGGGATCTCTCTGCACACTGATTTCTCTGCACACTGGGATCTCTCTGCACACTGATTTCTCTGCACACTGGGATCTCCCTGCACACTGGGATCTCTCTGCACACTGATTTCTCTGCACACTGGGATCTCCCTGCACACTGGGATCTCGCTGCACACTGGGATCTCTCTGCACACTGGGATCTCTCTGCACACTGGGATCTCTCTGCACACTGGGATCTCTCTGCACACTGGGATCTCACTGCACACTGGGATCTCTCTGCACACTGGGATCTCTCTGCACACTGATTTCTCTGCACACTGGGATCTCTCTGCACACTGATTTATCTGCACACTGGGATCTCCCTGCACACTTGGATCTCGCTGCACACTGGGATCTCACTGCACACTGGGATCTCTCTGCACACTGGGATCTCTCTGCACACTGTGATCTTGCTGCACACTGGGACCTCTCTGCACACTGGGATCTCGCTGCACACTGGGATCTCTCTGCACACTGGGATCTCTCTGCACACTGGGATCTCACTGCACACTGGGATCTCTCTGCACACTGGGATCTCTCAGCACACTGGGATCTCACTGCACACTGGGATCTCTCGGCACACTGGGATCTCGCTGCACACTGGGATCTCTCGGCACACTGGGATCTCGCTGCACACTGGGATCTCTCTGCACACTGGCATCTCACTGCACACTGGGATCTCTCTGCACACTGGGATCTCTCTGCACACTGGGATCTCTCTGCACACTGGGATCTCTCGGCACACTGGGATCTCGCTGCACACTGGGATCTCTCAGCACACTGGGATCTCCCTGCACACTGGGACCTCGCTGCACACTGGGATCTCTCTGCACACTGGGATCTCTCTGCACACTGGGATCTCACTGCACACTGGGATCTCTCAGCACACTGGAATCTCGCTGCACACTGGGATCTCGCTGGACACTGGGATCTCTCTGCACACTGGGATCTCTCTGGACACTGGGATCTCGCTGCACACTGGGATCTCTCTGCACACTGGGATCTCGCTGCACACTGGGATCTTGCTGCACACTGGGATCTCTCTGCACACTGGGATCTCGCTGCACACTGGGATCTTGCTGCACACTGGGATCTCTCTGCACACTGGGATCTCGCTGCACACTGGGATCTCACTGCACACTGGGTTCACTCTGCACACTGGGATCTCGCTGCACACTGGGATCTTTCTGGACACTGGGATCTCTCTGCACACTGGGATCTTTCTGGACACTGGGATCTCTCTGCACACTGGGATCTCGCTGCACACTGGGATCTCTCTACACACTGGCATCTCTCGGCACACTGGGATCTCTCTACACACTGGCATCTCTCTACACACTGGGATCTCTCTGCACACTGGGATCTCTCGGCACACTGGGATCTTTCTGCACACTGGAATCTCGCTGCACACTGGGATCTCGCTGCACACTGGGATCTCACTGCACACTGGGATCTCACTGCACACTGGGATCTCTCTACACACTGGCATCTCTCGGCACACTGGGATCTCTCTGCACACTGGGATCTCGCTGCACACTGGAATCTCGCTGCACGCTGGGATCTTGCTGCACACTGGGATCTCGCTGCACACTGGGACCTCACTGCACACTGGGATCTCACTGCACACTGGGATCTCACTGCACACTGGGACCTCGCTGCACACTGGGATCTCTCTGCACACTGGGATCTCTCTGCACACTGGAATCTTGCTGCACACTGGGATCTCTCTGCACACTGGGATCTCTCTGCACACTGGGACCTCGCTGCACACTGGGATCTCTCTGCACACTGGGATCTCTCTGCACACTGGAATCTTGCTGCACACTGGGATCTCCCTGCACACTGGGATCTCGCTGCACACTGGCATCTCTCTGCACACTGGGATCTCGCTGCACACTGGGATCTCTCTGGACACTGGAATCTCTCTGCACACTGGGATCTCTCTGCACACTGGGATCTCACTGCACACTGGGATCTCACTGCACACTTGGATCTCTCTGCACACTGGGATCTCGCTGCACACTGGGATCTCTCTGCACACTGGGACCTCTCTGGACACTGGGATCACTCTGCACACTGGGATCTCGCTGCACACTGGGATCTCTCTGCACACTGGGACCTCTCTGCACACTGGGATCACTCTGCACACTGGGATCTTGCTGCACACTGGGATCTCGCTGCACACTGGGATCTCGCTGCACACTGGGATCTCGCTGCACACTGGGATCTCGCTGCACACTGGGATCTCTCTGCACACTGGGATCTCGCTGCACACTGGGATCTCTCTTCACACTGGGATCTCGCTGCACACTGGGATCTCGCTGCACACTGGGATCTCGCTGGACACTGGGATCTCTCTGCACACTGGGATCTCTCTGGACACTGGGATCTCGCTGCACACTGGGATCTCTCTGCACACTGGGATCTCGCTGCACACTGGGATCTTGCTGCACACTGGGATCTCTCTGCACACTGGGATCTCGCTGCACACTGGGATCTTGCTGCACACTGGGATCTCTCTGCACACTGGGATCTCGCTGCACACTGGGATCTCACTGCACACTGGGTTCACTCTGCACACTGGGATCTCGCTGCACACTGGGATCTTTCTGGACACTGGGATCTCTCTGCACACTGGGATCTTTCTGGACACTGGGATCTCTCTGCACACTGGGATCTCGCTGCACACTGGGATCTCTCTACACACTGGCATCTCTCGGCACACTGGGATCTCTCTACACACTGGCATCTCTCTACACACTGGGATCTCTCTGCACACTGGGATCTCTCGGCACACTGGGATCTTTCTGCACACTGGAATCTCGCTGCACACTGGGATCTCGCTGCACACTGGGATCTCACTGCACACTGGGATCTCACTGCACACTGGGATCTCTCTACACACTGGCATCTCTCGGCATACTGGGATCTCTCTGCACACTGGGATCTCGCTGCACACTGGAATCTCGCTGCACGCTGGGATCTTGCTGCACACTGGGATCTCGCTGCACACTGGGACCTCACTGCACACTGGGATCTCACTGCACACTGGGATCTCACTGCACACTGGGACCTCGCTGCACACTGGGATCTCTCTGCACACTGGGATCTCTCTGCACACTGGGATCTTGCTGCACACTGGGATCTCTCTGCACACTGGGATCTCTCTGCACACTGGGATCTCGCTGCACACTGGGATCTCTCTGCACACTGGGATCTCTCTGCACACTGGAATCTTGCTGCACACTGGGATCTCCCTGCACACTGGGATCTCGCTGCACACTGGCATCTCTCTGCACACTGGGATCTCGCTGCACACTGGGATCTCTCTGGACACTGGAATCTCTCTGCACACTGGGATCTCTCTGCACACTGGGATCTCACTGCACACTGGGATCTCACTGCACACTTGGATCTCTCTGCACACTGGGATCTCGCTGCACACTGGGATCTCTCTGCACACTGGGACCTCTCTGGACACTGGGATCACTCTGCACACTGGGATCTCGCTGCACACTGGGATCTCTCTGCACACTGGGACCTCTCTGCACACTGGGATCACTCTGCACACTGGGATCTTGCTGCACACTGGGATCTCGCTGCACACTGGGATCTCGCTGCACACTGGGATCTCGCTGCACACTGGGATCTCGCTGCACACTGGGATCTCTCTGCACACTGGGATCTCGCTGCACACTGGGATCTCTCTTCACACTGGGATCTCGCTGCACACTGGGATCTCGCTGCACACTGGGATCTCTCTGCACACTGGGATCTCTCTGCACACTGGGATCTCTCTGCACACTGATTTCTCTGCACACTGGGATCTCTCTGCACACTGATTTCTCTGCACACTGGGATCTCTCTGCACACTGGGATCTCTCTGCACACTGATTTCTCTGCACACTGGGATCTCTCTGCACACTGGGACCTCTCTGCACACTGGGATCTCTCTGCACACTGGGATCTCGCTGCACACTGGCATCTCGCTGCACACTGGGATCTTGCTGCACACTGGGATCTCTCTGCACACTGGGATCTCACTGCACACTGGGATCTCGCTGCACACTGGGATCTCTCTGCACACTGGGATCACTCTGCACACTGGGATCTTGCTGCACACTGGGATCTCGCTGCACACTGGGATCTCTCTGCACACTGGGATCTCACTGCACACTGGGATCTCTCTGCACACTGGGATCACTCTGCACACTGGGATCTTGCTGCACACTGGGATCTCGCTGCACACTGGGATCTCGCTGCACACTGGGATCTCACTGCACACTGGGATCTCACTGCACACTGGGATCTCCCTGCACACTAGGATCTCGCTGCACACTGGGATCTCTCTGCACACTGGGATCTCGCTGCACACTGATTTCTCTGCACACTGGGATCTCCCTGCACACTGGGATCTCGCTGCACACTGGGATCTCTCTGCACACTGGGATCTCTCTGCACACTGGGATCTCGCTGCACACTGGGATCTCTCTGCACACTGGGATCTCTCTGCACACTGGGATCTCGCTGCACACTGGGATCTCTCTGCACACTGGGATCTCGCTGCACACTGGGATCTCTCTGCACACTGGGATCTCTCTGCACACTGGGATCTCTCTGCACACTGATTTCTCTGCACACTGGGATCTCTCTGCACACTGATTTCTCTGCACACTGGGATCTCCCTGCACACTGGGATCTCTCTGCACACTGGGATCTCACTGCACACTGGGATCTCTCTGCACACCGGGATCTCACTGCACACTGGCATCTCTCTGCACACTGGGACCTCTCTGCACACTGGGATCTCGCTGCACACTGGGATCTCTCTGCACACTGGGATCTCTCTGCACACTGGGATCTCTCTGCACACTGGGATCTCTCTGCACACTGGGATCTCTCTGCACACTGGGATCTTGCTGCACACTGGGATCTCGCTGCACACTGGGACCTCTCTGCACACTGGGATCTCTCTGCACACTGGGATCTCTCTGCACACTGGGATCTCTCTGCACACTGGGATCTCTCTGCACACTGGGATCTCTCTGCACACTGGGATCTCACTGCACACTGGGATCTCTCTGCACACTGGGATCTCGCTGCACACTGGGATCACTCTGCACACTGGGATCTCTCTGCACACTGGGATCTCTCTGCACACTGGGATCTCTCAGCACACTGGGATCTCCCTGCACACTGGGATCACTCTGCACACTGGGATCTCTCTGCACACTGGGATCTCACTGCACACTGGGATCTCTCTGCACACTGGGATCTCACTGCACACTGGGATCTCTCTGCACACTGGGATCTCTCTGCACACTGGGATCTCACTGCACACTGATCTCTCTGCACACTGGGATCTCTCTGCACACTGGGATCTCTCTGCACACTGGGATCTCTTTGCACACTGGGATCTTGCTGCACACTGGGATCTCTCTGCACACTGGGATCTCGCTGCACACTGGGATCTCACTGCACACTGGGTTCACTCTGCACACTGGGATCTCACTGCACACTGGGATCTCACTGCACACTGGGATCTCTCTGCACACTGGGATCTTGCTGCACACTGGGATCTCTGCACACTGGGATCTCACTGCACACTGGGATCTCTCTGCACACTGGGATCTCTCTGCACACTGGGACCTCGCTGCACACTGGCATCTCTCTGCACACTGGGATCTCTCTGCTCACTGGGATCTCACTGCACACTGGGATCTCGCTGCACACTGGGATCTCACTGCACACTGGGATCTCTCTGCACACTGGGATCTCTCTGCACACTGGCATCTCTCGGCACACTGGGATCTCGCTGCACACTGGGATCTCACTGCACACTGGGATCTCTCTGCACACTGGGACCTCGCTGCACACTGGCATCTCTCTGCACACTGGGATCTCTCTGCTCACTGGGATCTCACTGCACACTGGGATCTCGCTGCACACTGGGACCTCTCTGCACACTGGGATCTCGCTGCACACTGGGATCTTTCTGGACACTGGGATCTCTCTGCACACTGGGATCTCGCTGCACACTGGGATCTCTCTGCACACTGGGACCTCTCTGCACACTGGGATCTCTCTGCACACTGGGATCTCACTGCACACTGGGATCTCTCTGCACACTGGGATCTCTCTGGACACTGGCATCTCTCGGCACACTGGAATCTCGCTGCACACTGGGATCTCGCTGCACACTGGGATCTCTCTGGACACTGGCATCTCTCTGCACACTGGGATCTCGCTGCACACTGGGATCTCTCTGCACACTGGGATCTCTCTGCACACTGGGATCTCTCTGCACACTGGGATCTCTCTGGACACTGGCATCTCTCTGCACACTGGGATCTCGCTGCACACTGGGATCTCTCTGCACACTGGGATCTCTCTGCACACTGGGATCTCACTGCACACTGGGATCTCACTGCACACTTGGATCTCTCTGCACACTGGGATCTCGCTGCACACTGGGATCTCGCTGCACACTGGGATCTCGCTGGACACTGGGATCTCACTGCACACTGGGATCTCACTGCACACTGGGATCTCTGCACACTGGGATCTCTCTGCACACTGGGATCTCTCTGCACACTGGGATATCACTGCACACCGGGATCTCACTGCACACCGGGATCTCTCTGCACACTGGGATCTCACTGCACACTGGGATCTCACTGCACACTGGGATCTCTCTGCGCACTGGGATCTCTCTGCACACTGGGATCACTCTGCACACTGGGATCTCTCTGCACACTGGGATCTCGCTGCACACTGGGATCTCTCTGCACACTGGGATCTCGCTGCACACTGGGACCTCTCTGCACACTGGGATCTCTCTGCACACTGGGATCTCTCTGCACACTGGGATCTCTCTGCACACTGGGATCTCTCTGCACACTGGGATCTCGCTGCACACTGGGATCTCTCTGCACACTGGGATCTCTCTGCACACTGGGATCTCTCTGCACACTGGGATCTCGCTGCACACTGGGATCTCTCTGCACACTGGGATCTCACTGCACACTGGGATCTCTCTGGACACTGGCATCTCTCTGCACACTGGGATCTCGCTGCACACTGGGATCTCGCTGCACACTGGGATCTCGCTGCACACTGGGATCTCTCTGCACACTGGGATCTCGCTGCACACTGGGATCTCTCTGCACACTGGGATCTCTCTGCACACTGGGATCTCACTGCACACTGGGATCTCGCTGCACACTGGGACCTCGCTGCACACTGGCATCTCTCTGCACACTGGGATCTCACTGCACACTGGCATCTCTCTGCACACTGGGATCTCACTGCACACTGGGATCTCTCTGCACACTGGGATCTCTCTGCACACTGGGATCTCGCTGCACACTGGGATCTCTCTGCACACTGGGATCTCGCTGCACACTGGGATCTCGCTGCACACTGGGATCTCTCTGCACACTGGGATCTCTCTGCACACTGGGATCTCTCTGCACACTGGGATCTCTCTGCACACTGGGATCTCACTGCACACTGGGATCTCTCTGCACACTGGGATCTCTCTGCACACTGGGATCTCTCTGCACACTGGGATCTCACTGCACACTGGGATCTCTCTGCACACTGGGATCTCACTGCACACTGGGATCTCACTGCACACTGGGATCTCTCTGCACACTGGGATCTCACTGCACACTGGGATCTCTCTGCACACTGGGATCTCTCTGCACACTGGGATCTCTCTGCACACTGGGATCTCTCTGCACACTGGGATCTCGCTGCACACTGGGATCTCGCTGCACACTGGGATCTCTCTGCACACTGGGATCTCTCTGCACACTGGGATCTCTCTGCACACTGGGATTTCTCTGCACACTGGGATCTCACTGCACACTGGGACCTTGCTGCACACTGGGATCTCTCTGCACACTGGGATCTCACAGCACACTGGGATCTCTCTGCACACTGGGATCTCACTGCACACTGGGATGTCGCTGCACACTGGGATCTCTCTGCACACTGGGATCTCTCTGCACACTGGGATCTCTCTGCACACTGGGATCTCGCTGCACACTGGGATCTCGCTGCACACTGGGATCTCTCTGCACACTGGGATCTCTCTGCACACTGGGATCTCACTGCACACTTGGATGTCGCTGCACACTGGGATCTCTCTGCACACTGGGATCTCGCTGCATACTGGGATCTCTCTGCACACTGGGATCTCTCTGCACACTGGGATCTCTCTGCACACTGGGATCTCACTGCACACTGGGATCTCACTGCACACTTGGATCTCACTGCACACTGGGATCTCACTGCACACTGGGATCTCGCTGCACACTGGGATCTCTCTGCACACTGGGATCTCACTGCACACTGGGATCTCGCTGCACACTGGGATCTCTCTGCACACTGGGACCTCTCTGCACACTGGGATCTCTCTGCACACTGGGATCTCGCTGCACACTGGGATCTCTCTGCACACTGGGATCTCACTGCACACTGGGATCTCTCTGCACACTGGGATCTCTCTGCACACTGGGATCTCTCTGCACACTGGGATCTCACTGCACACTGGGATCTCACTGCACACTGGGATCTCTCTGCACACTGGGATCTCTCTGCACACTGGGATCTCACTGCACACTGGGATCTCTCTGCACACTGGGATCTCACTGCACACTTGGATGTCGCTGCACACTGGGATCTCACTGCACACTGGGATCTCACTGCACACTGGGATCTCACTGCACACTGGGATCTCTCTGCACACTGGGATCTCTCTGCACACTGGGATCTCTCTGCACACTGGGATCTCTCTGCACACTGGGATCTCACTGCACACTGGGATCTCTCTGCACACTGGGATCTCTCTGCACACTGGGATCTCTCTGCACACTGGGATCTCACTGCACACTGGGATCTCGCTGCACACTGGGATCTTGCTGCACACTGGGATCTCTCTGCACACTGGGATCTCTCTGCACACTGGGATCTCACTGCACACTGGCATCTCTCTGCACACTGGGATCTCTCTGCACACTGGGATCTCACTGCACACTGGGATCTCTCTGCACACTGGGATCTCACTGCACACTGGCATCTCTCTGCACACTGGGATCTCTCTGCACACTGGGATCTCGCTGCACACTGGGATCTCGCTGCACACTGGGATCTCTATGCACACTGGGATCTCTCTGCACACTGGGATCTCACTGCACACTGGCATCTCTCTGCACACTGGGATCTCTCTGCACACTGGGATCTCGCTGCACACTGGGATCTCGCTGCACACTGGGATCTCACTGCACACTTGGATGTCGCTGCACACTGGGATCTCACTGCACACTGGGATCTCTCTGCACACTTGGATGTCGCTGCACACTGGGACCTCACTGCACACTGGGATCTCTCTGCACACTGGGATCTCACCTCACACTGGGACCTCTCTGCACACTGGGATCTCTCTGCACACTGGGATCTCTCTGCACACTGGGATCTCACTGCACACTTGGATGTCGCTGCACACTGGGATCTCTCTGCACACTGGGATCTCGCTGCACACTGGGATCTCACTGCACACTTGGATGTCGCTGCACACTGGGATCTCTCTGCACACTGGGATCTCACTGCACACTGGGATCTCACTGCACACTTGGATGTCGCTGCACACTGGGATCTCACTGCACACTGGGATCTCTCTGCACACTTGGATGTCGCTGCACACTGGGACCTCACTGCACACTGGGATCTCGCTGCACACTGGGATCTCACTGCACACTGGGATCTCACTGCACACTGGGATCTCGCTGCACACTGGGATCTCACTGCACACTTGGATGTCGCTGCACACTGGGATCTCTCTGCACACTGGGATCTCACTGCACACTGGGATCTCACTGCACACTGGGATCTCACTGCACACTTGGATGTCGCTGCACACTGGGATCTCTCTGCACACTGGGATCTCTCTGCACACTGGGATCTCACTGCACACTTGGATGTCGCTGCACACTGGGATCTCTCTGCACACTGGGATCTCGCTGCACACTGGGATCTCACTGCACACTTGGATGTCGCTGCACACTGGGATCTCTCTGCACACTGGGATCTCACTGCACACTGGGATCTCACTGCACACTGGGATCTCACTGCAAACTGGGATCTCTCTGCACACTTGGATGTCGCTGCACACTGGGACCTCACTGCACACTGGGATCTCTCTGCACACTTGGATGTCGCTGCACACTGGGATCTCGCTGCACACTGGGATCTCTCTGCACACTGGGATCTCACCTCACACTGGGACCTCTCTGCACACTGGGATCTCTCTGCACACTGGGATCTCTCTGCACACTGGGATCTCTCTGCACACTGGGATCTCTCTGCACACTGGGATCTCACTGCACACTTGGATGTCGCTGCACACTGGGATCTCTCTGCACACTGGGATCTCACTGCACACTGGGATCTCACTGCACACTTGGATGTCGCTGCACACTGGGATCTCTCTGCACACTGGGATCACTCTGCACACTGGGATCTCACTGCACACTTGGATGTCGCTGCACACTGGGATCTCTCTGCACACTGGGATCTCGCTGCACACTGGGATCTCACTGCACACTTGGATGTCGCTGCACACTGGGATCTCTCTGCACACTGGGATCTCACTGCACACTGGGATCTCACTGCACACTGGGATCTCACTGCACACTGGGATCTCTCTGCACACTTGGATGTCGCTGCACACTGGGACCTCACTGCACACTGGGATCTCTCTGCACACTTGGATGTCGCTGCACACTGGGATCTCACTGCACACTGGGATCTCTCTGCACACTTGGATGTCGCTGCACACTGGGATCTCGCTGCACACTGGGATCTCTCTGCACACTGGGATCTCACCTCACACTGGGACCTCTCTGCACACTGGGATCTCTCTGCACACTGGGATCTCTCTGCACACTGGGATCTCTCTGCACACTGGGATCTCTCTGCACACTGGGATCTCACTGCACACTTGGATGTCGCTGCACACTGGGATCTCTCTGCACACTGGGATCTCACTGCACACTGGGATCTCACTGCACACTTGGATGTCGCTGCACACTGGGATCTCTCTGCACACTGGGATCTCTCTGCACACTGGGATCTCTCTGCACACTGGGATCTCACTGCACACTGGGATCTCACTGCACACTTGGATGTCGCTGCACTCTCTGATCTGTTAGATTGAGTATTTTGTTTATTTTCCTCAGGCAGCTTTTCCACAACAGTAACATTAGCAGCAGCAATGGTAGCACTGAAGATCTGTTCCGAGATAGTATTGATTCCTGTGATAACGACATCACTGAAAAGGTGAGACTCTCAGGAGAAGTTAGCCTCAAACAGTCTAAACCTCGAGCTGCGATAAATGTAAAAATTGTTACATGTTATATTTTATATCTGTTGAAGTAATGTTATTAACAGCCTGGCTGAAGGCACCCAGACGGTGGCGAAATTCTCCGACCCCACGCAGGGTCGGAGAATTGGCGGGAAGCGGCGTTATTTCCGCTCCCGCAGGTTTTTGAATTCTCCCGCCGGTAAAAAACCGGCGTTGTGCAAATCCCGCCGGCAGCCTGTGAAAACAGCTGGCGCCGGCGGGATTTCATTTTTTAAAAACTTACCTCAAATCTCCGGCCCGGATGGGCCGAAGTCCCGCCGCTGGGAGGCCTTCTCCCGCCGCCGAGGTTTAAACCACCTCTGGAACGGCGGGCTCAGCGGCGCGAGCGGGCCCCGGGGTCCTGGGGGGAGGCGGGGGGCGATCGAACCCGGGGGGGTGCCCCCACGGAGGCCTGGCCCGCGATCGGGGCCCCCCGCTCACTCCGCGGGGCAGTGCCGTGGGGGCACTCTTTCTCCTTCCGCGCCGCCACGGCCTCCGCCATGGCGGACGCGGAGGAGAACCCCGCATCGCGCATGCGCCGGCAGTGACGTCAGCGGCAGCTGGCCGCTGACGTCACTGCCGGCGCATGCGCCGACCGCCGAAAGCCTTTCGGCCAGCCCCGCTTCCGACTGCGCCGGGTGTTTGCGCCAGTCTACCGGTGCAAACTGCTCCGGCGCGGGGCTGGCCCCCAAAGGTGGGGAGAATTCCCCACCTTTGGGGAGGCGCGACCCCTGAGTGGTTGGCGCCACTCCCCTACGCCGGCACCCTCCGTCACGCCGGGTAGGGGAGAATCCAGCCCCATTTGTCTGCTAAAGCTGTAATTAAAGAGTCATAAAAGGTGAGGCGATGATTGATTTAAACACTTATTTGGTTACAGATAAAGGTCTAATGGACCAGTGTTTTAATTTCTGGAGATTCCCTGAAGTGTAGATAATATATGGGGGGAGTGTTGGTTAGTCCCAGCTAAGAAGGTCATGGAACTTAGTGGGATACAGATGATATAATTAATGGGAGAAGCCAGGTCTGTCTGTAGTTTTTTAGGGATGGATTCTCTGGCACCTGCTACCTGAGGAAGACGCTGGACGAACTATACACAGTTATAAACAACTACGAAACAGAACACCCGGAGGCCTTGTTCATTGTGGCTGGGGACTTCAACAAAGCCAACCTCAAGAGTGTACTGCCAAAATTCCACCAGCACATCTCCTGTCCCACCAGGGGCGACAACACTCTTGACCACTGCTACTCAAAAATCAAGGGCGCCTAACTTTCCATCCCCCGACCACACTTTGGGAAATCAGACCATAAGACTGTGCTCCTTCTCCCGGCTTAGAAGCAGAAACTCAAGCAGGTGAATCCAGCTAAGAAGGTTGTGCAGTGCTGGATTTCGCTGATCGGAGACTCCTGCCCATTCCATTTTGTTCCCTCATCCAAATCATTAATACCATCCTGGAAGAGTTTGATGGGGACAGTGTAGAGGGAGCTTTATTCTGAATCTAACCCCGTGTTGTACCGGTCCTGGGAGTGTTTGATGGGGACAGCGTAGAGAGAGCTTTACTCTGTATCTAACCCCATGCTGTACCTGTCCTGGGAGTGTTTGATGAGGACAGTGTAGAGGGAACTTTACTCTGTATCTAACCCCGTGCTGTAACTGCCCTGGGAGTGTTTGATGGGGACGGTGTAGAGGGAGCTTTACTCTGTATCTAACCCCGTGCTGTAACTGTCCTGGGAGTGTTTGATGGGGACAGTGTAGAGGGAGCTTTACTCTGTATCTAACCCCGTGCTGTACCTGTCCTGGGAGTGTTTGATGGGACAGTGTAGAGGGAGCTTTATTCTGAATCTAACCCCGTGTTGTACCGGTCCTGGGAGTGTTTGATGGGGACAGCGTAGAGAGAGCTTTACTCTGTATCTAACCCCATGCTGTACCTGTCCTGGGAGTGTTTGATGAGGACAGTGTAGAGGGAACTTTACTCTGTATCTAACCCCGTGCTGTAACTGCCCTGGGAGTGTTTGATGGGGACAGTGCAGAGGGAGCTTTACTCTGTATCTAACCCCGTGCTGTAACTGTCCTGGGAGTGTTTGATGGGGACAGTGTAGAGGGAGCTTTACTCTGTAACTAACCCCGTGCTGTACCTGTCCTTGGAGTGTTTGATGGGGACGGTGTAGAGGGAGCTTTACTCTGTATCTAACCCCGTGCTGTAACTGTCCTGGGAGTGTTTGATGGGGACAGTGTAGAGGGAGCTTTACTCTGTAACTAACCCCGTGCTGTACCTGTCCTTGGAGTGTTTGATGGGGACGGTGTAGAGGGAGCTTTACTCTGTATCTAACCCCGTGCTGTACCTGTCCTGGGAGTGTTTGATGGGGACAGTGTAGAGGGAGCTTTACTCTGTATCTAACCCCGTGCTGTACCTGTCCTGGGGTGGTTTGATGGGGACAGTGTAGAGGGAGCTTTACTCTGTATCTAACCCGTGCTGTCCCTGTCCTGAGAGTGTTTGATGGGGACAGTGTTGAGGGAGCTTTACTCTGTATCTAACCCCGTGCTGTACCTGTCCTGGGAGTGTTTGATGGGGACAATGTAGAGGGAGCTTTACCCTGTATCTAACCCCGTGCTGTCCCTGTCCTGAGAGTGTTTGATGGGGACAGTGTAGAGGGAGCTTTACTCTGTATCTAACCCCGTGCTGTACCTGTCCTGGGAGTGTTTGATGGGGACAGTGTAGAGGGAGCTTTACTCTGTATCTAACCCCGTGCTGTACCTGTCCTGGGAGTGTTTGATGGGGACAGTGTGAGGGAGCTTTATTCTGAATCTAACCCCGTGTTGTACCGGTCCTGGGAGTGTTTGATGGGGACAGCGTAGAGAGAGCTTTACTCTGTATCTAACCCCATGCTGTACCTGTCCTGGGAGTGTTGATGAGGACAGTGTAGAGGGAACTTTACTCTGTATCTAACCCCGTGCTGTAACTGCCCTGGGAGTGTTTGATGGGGACAGTGCAGAGGGAGCTTTACTCTGTATCTAACCCCGTGCTGTAACTGTCCTGGGAGTGTTTGATGGGGACAGTGTAGAGGGAGCTTTACTCTGTATCTAACCCCGTGCTGTACCTGTCCTTGGAGTGTTTGATGGGGACGGTGTAGAGGGAGCTTACTCTGTATCTAACCCCGTGCTGTACCTGTCCT
>NC_052163.1:709790-737137 GCF_902713615.1 Scyliorhinus canicula | reverse complement strand
CCAGAACATACTCTGTTCTCGATGTGATTAATGGAGCACCCCAGAGGTTTCTGGGTTGCAGAACGGCAGCTCCATTTTAATTCAGTACTGCTTACACCTTCTCTCAGCTCAGGCTGCCTCCAGTCCTGTTTAGACATCGAGAGGAGCCAGAATTTAGTTTGAAACACGCTCTGTCCTCGGCCAGGTCAGTGAAATTTCACCTCTGATCAAAAGGCAGTCTCCAGTCAGAACTGTGAAAGCCTGCATCTGTTGGAAGACCGAGGAAGGCCACAATGCTGGTAGATCTCGCTGGATCTCCAGAGGTCTGGAAAGAGCCTTTTACGTTCTCTTCACTACACTACTTACGATACACTACAGTGTATCTTGATCTGTACAAAGAGCCGAGGCAGTGTGGACGGAGAACTCTCATCCAATTCTCATGGTGAGAACTTCAGATTGACTCAGTGAAGCTGATGGTCCATCTGGTGGACGCAGGGTAGAATTGCACAGACAGATGGGAATCTTCTCTGTGAAAGCCTAGGGTCAGAGGAAGGTAACTCTCCAAGGATGCCTTTCAGCGTGTGGGTTCTAGTTGGAGACAAACATTAGACGATCCAAATCAACCGACGATTTCAACACTTTGCATCCTTGGCAGATCACCGACTACAAAGACTACAACCTCAGCAAGCAAAGATTTCACCTCAGTCCTTTTAGTCCTGTTATTTTTGAACCTTTCCAGCCGACCCACTGTGTGTCTGTCTTGTATGTGTCTGGATGGAGGGTGGGCCGGGGTTTGGGGAATAGTTTAGATGAGTAGACCATTGTTCTATTATTTCCATTACATGTTTATCTCGTTTCTTATTATAAATAAACATTTTTTTAAATGTTTTTACTTACAACTCAGTTGCCTGTGAGTCATTGGAGCAGCCGAGGGTCAAAGATCTCAGGAAAATACACAAATTATTGGTTAATTCACTTTTGTTGTGACTCCGGGGTACGTGGGGCTGGAATTGACCGTTCACTCGCCCCAGGGGGGCGTAACTGGGGTATGAACTCCCCTGCTAGAGGCGTGGGATCTCTATTAATCTCTCTATAAAAGGTCAGCAAGTAAGGCACCAGCCAGAACCGGAACCCGGTAGGGATCTACCAGTCTGTAAATAAAACTACATTTCTTTATTAAAGGCTGTCTGAGAGAAGACGGAGTACGCAGCATCAATGGGTATTTGTCTGAGTGACAGAGTGTGGCCAGTGGAATCTTGCAGGGTCTGTGCTGGGGCCTCAACTTCTAACAATTTATATCAATGAGTTGGATGAAGGGAGCAAAGGCATGGTAGCTAAATTTGCAGCTGACACGCAGATGGGTAGGAAATTACACAGGGAGATTCCAGACTGATATAAATAGGTTGAGGGAGTGGGAAGAAATCGGGGAGATGGGAAAGTGTGAATGATGTTCACTTTGGCAGGAAGAATAATGAAGCAGAGTGTTAAATGGTGAGTGACTGCATGATGCTGAGGTACAGAGGGATCTGGGTGTTCTAGTGCATTAGTCACAAAGCATTTGTATGCAGGAGCAGCAAGTAATTATGAAGATTAATGGAATGCTATCCTTTATTACAAGAGGAATTGAACATAAAAGTATGAATGTTATCCTTCAGTTGTACAAGGTATTGGTGAGGCTACAAACACTGGCTGCAGTTTTGGTTTCCTCGTTCAAGGAAGGATAGAATTAGCAGAAGTCAGCAATTCAGCCCCTCGAGCCTGCTCTGCCATTCAGCCCTTCGAGCCTGCTCCGCCATTCAGCCCTTCGAGCCTGCTGCCCCATTCAGCCCCTCGAGCATGCTCCGCCATTCAGCTCCTCGAGCCTGCTCTGCCATTCAGCCCTTCGAGCCTGCTCCACCATTCAACCCCTCGAGCCTGCTCCGCCATTCAGCCCCTCGGGCCTGCTGCCCCATTCAGCCTCTCGAGCCTGCTCCGCCATTCAGCCCCTCGAGCCTGCTGCCCCATTCTGCCCCTCGAGCCTGCTCTGCCATTCAGCCCCTCGAGCCTGCTCTGCCATTCAGCCCCTCGAACCTGCTCCACCATTCAATCAGATCATAGCTGATCTCTTCCTGGTCTCAAATCCACCTCTCTACTTGTTCCCTATATCCCTTTAACCCATTTCTAAATCAGAAATATATCTATCTCCCTCTTGAAACCATTTAATGACTCTGATTCCCCCGCACTATGGGGCAGCGAGTTCCACAAATTCACCACCCTCTGCGAGAAGTAGTTCCTCCTCATCTCAGTTCTAAATCTCCCGCCTCTCAACGTATATCCATGGCCTCTGGTTCTAGATTGCCCCACAGGAGGAACATTTGGTTTAAGTTTACTTTATCGAGGTGACACAGTGGTTAGCACTGCTGCCTCATGGCGCCGAGGTCCCAGGTTCAATCCCGGCTCTGGGTCACTGTCCGTGTGGAGTTTGCACATTCTCCCCGTGTCTGCGTGGGTTTTGCCCCCACAACCCAAAGATGTGCAGGGTAGGTGGATTGGCTGCGCTAAATTGCCCATTAATAGGAAAAATGAATTGGGTACTCTAAATATATTAGAAAAAAGTTTACATTATCAAACCCATTTAGTACTTTACACACCTCCAATGCGTAAATGAATAGGGAGGAAATAGAGGGCTACGGACCCGAGTAAGGGCAGAAGGTTGTTTTTAGACGGGCAGCATGGTTGGCACAGGCTTGGAGGGCCGAAGGGCCTGTTCCTGTGCTGTACATTTCTCTGTTCTGTGATCAGATCCCCTCTCATTCTTCTAAACTCCAGCGAGTATCGGCCCAAACTGTTTAATCTCTCCCCAAACGTCAACACTTTCATCCCTGGTGAACCTCCTCTGAACTGCCTCCAACGCCACCACATCCTTCCTCAAATAAGGAGACCAAAACTGGACACAATACTCCAGATGTGGTCTCACTAACACCCTATACAATTGCAACAGCACTTCTTTACCTTTATACTCCAGTCCTTTTGCAATAAACGCTAACATTCCATTTGCCTTTTTAATAACGTGCTGTACCTGCAAAGCGACTTTCTGTGATTCATAAACAAAGACACCCAGATCCCTCTGCCCCGACCCCTCTGCCCGGATCCCTCTGCCCAGATCCCTCTGCCCAGATCCCTCTGCCCAGATCCCTCTGCCCGGATCCCTCTGCCCAGATCCCTGGGCCCCGACCCCTCTGCCCAGATCCCTCTGCCCGGATCCCTCTGCCCAGATCCCTCTGCCCAGATCCCTCTGCCCCGACCCCTCTGCCCGGATCCCTCTGCCCGGATCCCTCTGCCCAGATCCCTCTGCCCGGATCCCTCTGCCCGGATCCCTCTGCCCATATCCCTCTGCCCAGATCCCTCTGCCCAGATCCCTCTGCCCAGATCCCTCTGTCCAGATCCCTCTGCACAGATCCCTCTGCCAAGATCCCTCTGCCCAGATCCCTCTGCCCAGACCCCTCTGCCCAGATCCCTCTGCCCAGATCCCTCTGTCCAGATCCCTCTGCCCAGATCCCTCTGCCCAGATCCCTCTGCCCAGATCCCTCTGCCCAGATCCCTCTGCCCGGATCCCTCTGCCCGGATCCCTCTGCCCGGATCCCTCTGCCCAGATCCCTCTGCCCAGATCCCTCTGCCCAGATCCCTGGGCCCAGATCCCTCTGCCCAGATCCCTCTGCCCAGATCCCTCTGCCCAGATCCCTCTGCCCAGATCCCTCTGTCCAGATCCCTCTGCCCAGATCCCTCTGCCCAGATCCCTCTGCCCGGATCCCTCTGCCCGGATCCCTCTGCCCAGATCCCTCTGCCCAGATCCCTCTGCCCAGATTCCTCTGCCCAGATCCCTCTGCCCGGATCCCTCTGCCCGGATCCCTCTGCCCGGATCCCTCTGCCCAGATCCCTCTGCCCAGATCCCTCTGCCCAGATCCCTCTGCCCAGATCCCTCTGCCCGGATCCCTCTGCCCGGATCCCTCTGCCCAGATCCCTCTGCCCAGATCCCTCTGCCCAGATCCCTCTGTCCCGACACATTTTGAATCTGTTTTCCATTTAGATAATAATTTTCCTGATTATTTTATCAGCCAAAATGGGTAACCTCACACTTATCCACATTAAACTCCATTTGCCAAATTTTGTACCAATCTCCTAGCCTATCTGTATCCGTCTGTAAACTGTTAATCTCCTTTTCACTGTCTGCTTTCCCACCTATTTCAGTATCATCCACAAGCTTTGCTCTGTTACTCTGTCCCGGCTTGCAGATCATTTATACAGATTGTAAACAGTTGAGGTCCGAGGGTTGAGGTCCGAGGGTTGAGGTCCGAGGGTTGAGGTCCGAGGGTTGAGGTCCGAGGGTTGAGGTCCGAGGGTTGAGGTCCGAGGGTTGAGGTCCGAGGGTTGAGGTCCGAGGGTTGAGGTCCGAGGGTTGAGGTCCGAAGGTTGAGGTCCGAGGGTTGAGGTCCGAGGGTTGAGGTTCGAGGACTGACCCCTGCGGCACCCTCGCTAGTTATAGTTGACCAGCAGAGAAGTGCCCAATAATAACGAGAACTCGGATTTACTCTTTTTCACTGTGTCTGTCATATTGAGCAGATTGCCGGTGCTCACAGTATCTGTGTCTGCCCTTCAGCTGATCGAAGATCTCCGGAAAGAACTGGAATATTTACAGATATTTCAGCTGGATTCTGAGAGAGGCGTGTGGAGCCGGAACCCAGCGTCCAATGCGATTGAACTCAGCTTCCGCAGTAAGGAGATGGAATTGGAATATGAAGCCAAGCGTTTGAAACAGGTAAATCAGGTTGGATATCCTACTCTGATATTGCACCCATTGATACGATATTTATTCACCATCAGACCTGCCCAAGATCTGACTGATCGTCCAGATAGTTATACAATACCCCAGGCACGACTGAGAGTTAGTGTCGGCAGAGACATCTTGCCCAGTGACATCAGGTTGAACCATGTTGGGAGTAGTTGTGACGCCCCCACAGGTGAATATCTGTTGCTCCTGGCAAGTGCCTCTGAAAGTGTTCAGGGGAAGTTACGTGAAATCACAGTTCACGGGAAATACTCTTGGGTTTATATTGAAGCTGAATTTATTGCTTCCGATTCTCAGGTCAGCTTTTATTTTATTCATTGTTGAATTTAAATCGAGAATCTCGTAAAAGAATCTCAGGCGGGGTTCTCCGCTGCGTTTTGTGCGCGATGCCTTCTCACCGACAGCGGAACCCTACATTTAGGCAGCCGGCCAATGAAATTTCACATTGTGCCCATCACCAAGATGTCAGGATACCTGCTGCTGACAGAGAATCCCGCTGACAGAGAATCCCGCTGACAGACAATCCCGCTGACAGAGAATCCCGCTGACAGAGAATCCCGCTGACAGACAATCCCGCTGACAGAGAATCCCGCTGACAGAGAATCCCGCTGACAGAGAATCCCGCTGACAGACAATCCCGCTGACAGAGAATCCCGCTGACAGAGAATCCCGCTGACAGAGAATCCCGCTGACAGGGAATCCCGCTGACAGACAATCCCGCTGACGGAGAAACCCGCTGATAGAGAATCCCGCTGACAGAGAATCCCGCTGACAGAGAATCCCGCCGACGGAGAATCCCGCTGACAGAGAATCCCGCTGACGGAGAATCCCGCTGACAGAGAATCCCGCTGACAGAGAATCCCGCTGACAGAGAATCCCGCTGAGGGAGAATCCCGCTGACGGAGAATCCCGCTGACAGAGAATCCCGCTGACAGTGAATCCCGCTGACGGAGAATCCCGCTGACGGAGAATCCCGCTGACAGGGAATCCCGCTGAGGGAGAATCCCGCTGACAGAGAATCCCGCTGAGGGAGAATCCCGCTGACAGAGAATCCCACTGACAGAGAATCCCGCTGACAGAGAATCCCGCTGACTGAGAATCCCGCTGACGGAGAATCCCGCTGACAGAGAATCCCGCTGACAGAGAATCCCACTGACAGAGAATCCCGCTGACAGAGAATCCCGCTGACAGAGAATCCCACTGACAGAGAATCCCGCTGACAGAGAATCCCACTGACAGAGAATCCCGCTGACAGAGAATCCCGCTGACAGAGAATCCCGCTGACGGAGAATCCCGCTGACGGAGAATCCCGCTGACAGAGAATCCCGCTGACAGGGAATCCCGCTGACGGAGAATCCCGCTGACAGAGAATCCCGCTGATGGAGAATCCCGCTGACGGAGAATCCCACTGACAGAGAATCCCGCTGACGGAGAATCCCGCGGGGGGGGGGAGAATCCCGCTGACGGAGAATCCCGCTGACAGGGAATCCCGCTGACAGAGAATCCCGCTGATGGAGAATCCCGCTGATGGAGAATCCCACTGACGGAGAATCCCACTGACAGGGAATCCCGCTGACAGAGAATCCCGCTGACGGAGAATCCCGCTGACAGAGAATCCCGCTGACAGGGAATCCCGCTGACAGAGAATCCCGCTGATGGAGAATCCCGCTGACAGAGAATCCCACTGACAGAGAATCCCGCTGATGGAGAATCCCGCTGACAGAGAATCCCGTTGCTCAGTTTCCTCAGCACCAGTTCCTGATTGGTGGCTCCGGACTGGATGATTTGGGAAGTTGTGGTGCCGGACACTCCGTTCCTCGATGCTGATTTTGTAATTGGAGATCGGACGGAGAATCCCTGTTTACGATGGAAACAGCCACCTCGAGGAGCACGCCGTTGGGACGGCACATGGACGTTGCCAGAGGGCAATCCCCGATGCTGCCCCCCGATGGGCCGAGTTGCCGCCGGGGCCATACGGGAACCCGGGGTGGCGGGTCAGGTTCGTGCACAGCCGGCGCCATGTTGTATCTGTCACTGCAGATCGTCGCCATACCTATCCGTTTATATCGCAAAGGCCGTGTGTTTGGGTGGCAGTGTGGCACAGTGTTTAGCACTGTTGCTTCACAGCACCAGGGATCCGGGTTCGGTTCCTGGCTGGGTCACTGTCTGTGCGGAGTCTGCACGTTCTCCCCGTGTCTGTGTGGGTTTCCTCCGGGTGCTCCGGTTTCCTCCCACAAGTCCCGAAAGACGTGCTGTTAGGTGAATTGAACATTCTGAATTCTCCCTCAGTGACCCGAACAGGCGCCGGAATGTGGCGACTAGGGGCTTTTCACAGTAACTACATTGCAGTGTTTATGTCGGCCTATTTGTGACAATAATAAAGATTATTATTATTATTTTACGTGGTGCGGCTGTTTGCCCCTCACAGGCCATAGCCCCAAAATCAGGGAATCCAGCCGGTGATATTTCAGGGGGCAGCGCCCTTGTGAGAGAGAGTTTGAGGGCGGACACTTGGGGAGTTAGACCTGGTTCGGGTATAAATATCAGAATGGGTGCTGCCCTGGGCGGGCACAGACCCAGGGCGGGCTGGGTGGGCACAGACCCTGGGTGGGCACAGACCCTGGGTGGGCACTGACCCTGGGTGGGCACTGACCCTGGGTGGGCACCGACCCTGGGCAGACACAGACCCTGGGTGGGCACAGACCCTGGGTGGGCACAGACCCTGGGTGGGCACAGACCCTGGGCGGGCTGGGTGGGCACCGACCCTGGGCAGACACAGACCCAGGGTGGGCACAGACCCTGGGCAGACACAGACCCTGGGTGGGCACAGACCCTGGGTGGGCACCGACCCTGGGTGGGCACCGACCCTGGGTGGGCACAGACCCTGGGCGGGCTGGGTGGGCACAGACCCTGGGTGGGCACAGACCCTGGGCGGGCTGGGTGGGCACAGACCCTGGGTGGGCACAGACCCTGGGTGGGCACAGACCCTGGGCACAGACCCTGGGTGGGCACTGACCCTGGGTGGGCACAGACCCTGGGCACAGACCCTGGGTGGGCACAGACCCTGGGCAGGCACTGACCCTGGGTGGGCACAGACCCTGGGTGGGCACAGACCCTGGGCACAGACCCTGGGTGGGCACAGACCCTGGGCAGGCACTGACCCTGGGCAGGCTGGGTGGGCACAGACCCTGGGCACAGACCCTGGGCACAGACCCTGGGTGGGCACAGACCCTGGGTGGGCACAGACCCTGGGTGGGCACTGACCCTGGGCAGGCTGGGCAGGCACAGACCCTGTACCAGCTCCAATCCACTGGCAGTCAGGGCGTAATGGAAGCAACAGGCCGCAGATCGAAGGGCAGTGGGACTAGGATGTCATCAGTCACACCCCATAGTATGCTGTTGCCATGGTAATTGTCACTAACTCTCCACACTGAACCACTTCTCCTTCTTTATCAGGAGAATTTGAGATTAAAAGAACAAAACGATGATTTAAATGGGCAGATCCTCAGCCTGAGTTTATACGAAGCAAAAAATCTGTTTGCAACTCAAACAAAAGCTCAATCGCTGGCAGCAGAGATCGACACGGCCACACGAGACCAGGTACAGTGAGCATTGACAGAGCAGCTCAAACCCGGGCACTGGGGGTTAAACCCGGGCACTGGGGGGTAAACCCAGGCACTGGGAGTGTTTGATGGGGACAGTGTACCGTGAGATTTACTCTATATCTAGCCCCGTGCTGTACCTGTCCTGGGAGTGTTTGATGGGGACAGTGTAGAGGGAGCTTTACTCTGTATCTAACCCCGTGCTGTACCTGTCCTGGGAGTGTTTGATGGGGACTGTGTAGAGGGAGCTTTACTCTGTATCTAACCCCATGCTGTACCTGTCCTGGGAGTGTTTGATGGGGACAGTGTAGAGGGAGCTTTACTCTGTATCTAACCCCGTGCTGTACCTGTCCTGGGACTGTTTGACGGGGACAGTGTAGAGGGAGCTTTACTCTGTATTGAACCCTATGTTGTACCTGTCCTGGGAGTGTTTGATGGGGACAGTGTAGAATGAGCTTTACTCTGTATCTAACCCCAGTGCTGTACCTGTCGTGGGAGTGTTTGATGGGGACAGTGTACAGAGAGCTTTATTCTGTATCTAACCCCATGCTGTACCTGTCCTGGGAGTGTTTGATGGGGACAGTGCAGAGGGAGCTTTACTCTGTATCTAACCCCGTGCTGTACCTGTCCTGGGAGTGTTTGATGGGGACAGTGCAGAGGGAGCTTTACTCTGTATCTAACCCCGTGCTGTACCTGTCCTGGGAGTGTTTGATGGGGACAGTGTAGAGGGAGCTTTACTCTGTATCTAACCCCATGCTGTACCTGTCCTGGGAGTGTTTGATGGGGACAGTGTAGAGGGAGCTTTACTCTGTATCTAACCCCGTGCTGTACCTGTCCTGGGAGTGTTTGATGAGGACAGTGTAGAGGGAGCTTTACTCTGTATCTAACCCCGTGCTGTACCTGTCCTGGGAGTGTTTGATGGGGACAGTGCAGAGGGAGCTTTACTCTGTATCTAACCCCGTGCTGTACCTGTCCTGGGAGTGTTTGATGGGGACAGATAGAGGGAGCTTTACTCTGTATCTAACCCCATGCTGTACCTGTCCTGGGAGTGTTTGATGGGGACAGTGTAGAGGGAGCTTTACTCTGTATCTAACCCCGTGCTGTACCTGTCCTGGGAGTGTTTGATGAGGACAGTGTAGAGGGAGCTTTACTCTGTATCTAACCCCGTGCTGTACCTGTCCTGGGAGTGTTTAATGGGGACAGTGTAGAGGGAGCTTTACTCTGTATCTAACCCCATGCTGTACCTGTCCTGGGAGTGTTTGATGGGCACAGTGTAGAGGGAGATTTACTCTGTATCTAACCCCGTGCTGTACCTGCCCTGGGAGTGTTTGATGGGGACAGTGTAGAGGGAGCTTTACTCTGTATCTAACCCCGTGCTGCACCTGTCCTGGGAGTGTTTGATGGGGACAGTGTAGAGGGAGCTTTACTCTGTATCTAACCCGGTGCTGTACCTGTCCTGGGAGTGTTTGATGGGGACAGTGTAGAGGGAGCTTTACTCTGTATCTAACCCCGTGCTGTCCCTGTCCTGGGAGTGTTTGATGGGGACAGTGTAGAGGGAGCTTTACTCTGTATCTAACCCCGTGCTGTACCTGTCCTGGGAGTGTTTGATGGGGACAGTGTTGAGGGGCTTTACTCTGTATCTAACCCCGTGCTGTACCTGTCCTGGGAGTGTTTGATGGGGACAGTGTTGAGGGAGCTTTACTCTGTATCTAACCCCGTGCTGTACCTGTCCTGGGAGTGTTTGATGGGGACAGTGTAGGGGGAGCTTTACTCTGTATCTAACCCCGTGCTGTATCTGTGCTGGGAGTGTTTGATGGGGACAGTGTTGAGGGGCTTTACTCTGTATCTAACCCAGTGCTGTACCTGTCCTGGGAATGTTTGATGGGGACAGTGTAGTGGGAGCTTTACTCTGTATCTAACCCCATGCTGTACCTGTCCTGGGAATGTTTGATGGGGACAGTGTAGAGGGAGCTTTACTCTGTATCTAACCCCGTGCTGTACCTGTCCTGGGAGTGTTTGATGGGGACAATGTAGAGGAAGCTTTACTCTGTATCTAACCCCGTGCTGTACCTGTCCTGGGAGTGTTTGATGGGGACAGTGCGGAGGGAGCTTTACTCTGTATCTAACCCCGTGCTGTACCTGTCCTGGGAGTGTTTGATGGGGACAGTGCAGAGCGAGCTTTACTCTGTATCTAACCCCATGCTGTACCTGTCGTGGGAGTGTTTGATGGGGACAGTGTTGAGGGAGCTTTACTCTGTATCTAACCCCGTGCTGTACCTGTCCTGGGAGTGTTTGATGGGGACATTGTAGAGAGAGCTTTACTCTGTATCTAACCCCGTGCTGTACCTGTCCTGAGAGTGTTTGATGGGGACAGTGTTGAGGGAGCTTTACTCTGTATCTAACCCCGTGCTGTACCTGTCCTGGGAGTGTTTGATGGGGACAGTGTAGAGAGAGCTTTACTCTGTATCTAACCCCGTGCTGTACCTGTCCTGGGAGTGTTTGATGGGGACAGTGTAGAGAGATCTTTACTCTGTATCTAACCACGTGCTGTACCTGTCCTGGGAGTGTTTGATGGGGACAGTGTAGATGGAGCTTTACTCTGTATCTAACCCCATGCTGTACCTGTCCTGGGAGTGTTTGATGGGGGACAGTGTAGAGGGAGCTTTACTCTGTATCTAACCCCGTGCTGTACCTGTCCTGGGAATGTTTGATGGGGACAGTGTAGAGGGAGCTTTACTCTGTATCTAACCCCGTGCTGTACCTGTCCTGGGAGTGTTTGATGGGGACAATGTAGAGGAAGCTTTACTCTGTATCTAACCCCGTGCTGTACCTGTCCTGGGAGTGTTTGATGGGGACAGTGTTGAGGGGCTTTACTCTGTATCTAACCCCGTGCTGTACCTGTCCTGGGAGTGTTTGATGGGGACAGTGTTGAGGGAGCTTTACTCTGTATCTAACCCCGTGCTGTACCTGTCCTGGGAGTGTTTGATGGGGACAGTGTAGGGGGAGCTTTACTCTGTATCTAACCCCGTGCTGTATCTGTGCTGGGAGTGTTTGATGGGGACAGTGTTGAGGGGCTTTACTCTGTATCTAACCCAGTGCTGTACCTGTCCTGGGAATGTTTGATGGGGACAGTGTAGTGGGAGCTTTACTCTGTATCTAACCCCATGCTGTACCTGTCCTGGAAATGTTTGATGGGGACAGTGTAGAGGGAGCTTTACTCTGTATCTAACCCCGTGCTGTACCTGTCCTGGGAGTGTTGATGGGGACAATGTAGAGGAAGCTTTACTCTGTATCTAACCCCGTGCTGTACCTGTCCTGGGAGTGTATGATGGGGACAGAGCGGAGGGAGCTTTACTCTGTATCTAACCCCGTGCTGTACCTGTCCTGGGAGTGTTTGATGGGGACAGTGCAGAGCGAGCTTTACTCTGTATCTAACCCCATGCTGTACCTGTCGTGGGAGTGTTTGATGGGGACAGTGTTGAGGGAGCTTTACTCTGTATCTAACCCCATGCTGTACCTGTCCTGGGAGTGTTTGATGGGGACATTGTAGAGAGAGCTTTACTCTGTATCTAACCCCGTGCTGTACCTGTCCTGAGAGTGTTTGATGGGGACAGTGTTGAGGGAGCTTTACTCTGTATCTAACCCCGTGCTGTACCTGTCCTGGGAGTGTTTGACGGGGACAGTGTAGAGAGAGCTTTACTCTGTATCTAACCCCATGCTGTACCTGTCCTGGGAGTGTTTGATGGGGACAGTGTAGAGAGATCTTTACTCTGTATCTAACCACGTGCTGTACCTGTCCTGGGAGTGTTTGATGGGGACAGTGTAGATGGAGCTTTACTCTGTATCTAACCCCATGCTGTACCTGTCCTGGGAGTGTTTGATGGGGGACAGTGTAGAGGGAGCTTTACTCTGTATCTAACCCCGTGCTGTACCTGTCCTGGGAATGTTTGATGGGGACAGTGTAGAGGGAGCTTTACTCTGTATCTAACCCCGTGCTGTACCTGTCCTGGGAGTGTTTGATGGGGACAATGTAGAGGAAGCTTTACTCTGTATCTAACCCCGTGCTGTACCTGTCCTGGGAGTGTTTGATGGGGACAGTGCGGAGGGAGCTTTACTCTGTATCTAACCCCGTGCTGTACCTGTCCTGGGAGTGTTTGATGGGGACAGTGCAGAGCGAGCTTTACTCTGTATCTAACCCCATGCTGTACCTGTCGTGGGAGTGTTTGATGGGGACAGTGTTGAGGGAGCTTTACTCTGTATCTAACCCCATGCTGTACCTGTCCTGGGAGTGTTTGATGGGGACATTGTAGAGAGAGCTTTACTCTGTATCTAACCCCGTGCTGTACCTGTCCTGAGAGTGTTTGATGGGGACAGTGTAGAGGGAGCTTTACTCTGTATCTAACCCCGTGCTGTACCTGTCCTGGGAGTGTTTGATGGGGACAGTGTAGAGAGAGCTTTACTCTGTATCTAACCCCGTGCTGTACCTGTCCTGGGAGTGTTTGATGGGGACAGTATAGAGAGATCTTTACTCTGTATCTAACCACGTGCTGTACCTGTCCTGGGAGTGTTTGATGGGGACAGTGTAGATGGAGCTTTACTCTGTATCTAACCCCATGCTGTACCTGTCCTGGGAGTGTTTGATGGGGGACAGTGTAGAGGGAGCTTTACTCTGTATCTAACCCCGTGCTGTACCTGTCCTGGGAGTGTTTGATGGGGACAGTGTAGAGGGAACTTTACTCTGTATCTAACCCCGTGCTGTACCTGCCCTGGGAGTGTTTGATGGGGACAGTGTAGAGGGAGCTTTACTCTGTATCTAACCCCGTGCTGTACCTGCCCTGGGAGTGTTTGATGGGGACAGTGTAGAGGGAGCTTTACTCTGTATCTAATTCTTTGCTTTCTTTTGTAGCTGATGGAAGCTCTTCAGGAGCAGGAGGAGATTAATCTGCGACTGAGACAATACATGGATAAGATAATCTTGGCCATTCTGGATCACAACCCCTCCATCTTGGAAATCAAAAAATAAAGTGAGGGAGATAAACTTTGTGATGGATGGATCGCTTGGGCATTTCTCGGCAGTTAGACGGAGGATGGTGGACAATCTCTTGATGTCTTCTCATTAATGTTCATTACCTGGTTACATGTGAATTTAAACTAATATCCGCTGTGATTTGGGATCTATCTCTGCACTTTTGATCTTGTGACAAAATGAGTTTGAGTGGAGACACTGACATCTTTTACTTGTGATTATCTGCACAAGTCATTGATTTCTGAGAATCATTGGGAGCACAGGTAAACTGCAGGAAGAGGGAGGGTCAGCTCTTCCAGGTGATAATCTCCCAACACAGAGTGTCCATCGTGGAGCCACTGCTTCGATCAATAACGTTTCAAATAGCAAATTATTAAATATAACACTGGGTTAGTGGGGACAGAGGGGGATGTGCAGGGACCTCTTTATCGCCTCATGTGGAATATGGAAGCAGGTTATAGCCAATTGGAAGCAAGTGGTGCCAATGTCATTTCAAAGCTTTCAGGAAAACAACTTCAAAACCTTCAAAACATTTTTGTTCTGCATGAAATTTAGTCAGAAAAAGGAAAGTATTTTTCTTAATCGTTGTTTGAAAACTTTCAGAGTTCTGCGATCTGCACTAGTGAAGTTATTGCCTTTTCAAGCTGATCACCCAGTACCAGCTCTAAATAGAAACTGGTCCAGGGGGGAAATTCTCAGACAAATAGGTTCTGATTCCAGTACTAGGATTGAGCACAAACCTGCTCCAGACAGCCCACAGACACTCTCTGAAAGAGTGAAGCAATTCTATATAGTAACAGTCATTGAAACACCCTGTCTCAAACGAGACTGCCAACCCACTATAGATAATCACTGCCAACACAGACTGCACCCAATAGGGGGCAGACAGTCCCCATCTAGGACATTGTACTTGACAGATCCCAGACAGCTCCAGATATTCTTGCATCATTCAAGACTTAAAGATTCCCAAATGGGTTTCAGGTAGTCACAGTCATTTCATAGAAATCTTGGAGATTCCCAAATCCCAAGTACATCAAATAGCAGCTGAGGGGGAGTTTTATCAGAACAGACAAAGAGCGCGCTTCCAGGAATGTGCAGAGGGAGAGAGGGTGATATTGTTGGAATGAATAGTGTGGGGTATTGTTGGAATGGATAGAGAATGGAATATTGTTGGAATGGACAGTGTGGGGTATTGTTGGAATGGATAGAGAATGGGATATTGTTGGAATGGACAGTGTGGGGTATTGTTGGGATGGATAGAGAATGGGATATTGTTGGAATGGACAGAGAACGGGAAATTGTTGGAATGGACAGAGAATGGGATATTGTTGGAATGGACAGAGAATGGGAAATTGTTGGAATGGACAGAGAATGATAATGTTGGAATGGACAGAGAGTGGGATATTGTGGGAATGGACAGAGTGGGATATTGTTGGAATGGGAAATTGTTGGAATGGACAGAGAATGGGATATTGTTGGAATGGACAGAGAATGATAATGTTGGAATGGACAGAGAGTGGGATATTGTTGGAATGGACAGAGAATGATAATGTTGGAATGGACAGAGTGGGATATTGTGGGAATGCACAGAGTGGGATATTGTTGGAATGGGAAATTGTTGGAATGGACAGAGAATGGGATATTGTTGGAATGGACAGAGAATGATAATGTTTGAATGACAGAGAGTGGGATATCGTGGGAATGGACAGAGTGGGATATTGTGGGAGTGGACAGTGTGGGGTATTGTGAGAACGGACAGAGAGTGGATATTGTGGGAATGGACAGAGTGGGATATTGTTGGAATGGACAGTGTGGGATATTGTTGGAATGGACAGTGTGGGGTATTGTTAGAATGGATAGAGAATTGGATATTGTGGGAATGGACAGAGTGGGATATTGTGGGAATGGACAGTGTGGGGTATTGTTAGAATGGATAGAGAATTGGATATTGTGGGAATGGACAGAGTGGGATATTGTGGGAATGGACAGAGTGGGATACTGTTGGAATGGTAGTGTGGGATATTGTTGGAATGGTAGTGTGGGATATTGTTGGAATGGACAGAGTGGGGTATTGTTGGAATGGACAGTGTGGGATATTGTGGGAATGGACAGAGTGGGATATTGTGGGAATGGACAGAGTGGGATATTGTTGGAATGAACAGAGAATGATATTGTTGGAATGGACAGTGTAGGATATTGTTGGAATGGACAGAGTGGGATATTGTGGGAATGGACAGAGTGGGGTATTGTGGGAATGGACAGAGAATGGGATATTGTTGGAATGGACAGAGTGGGATATTGTTGGAATGAACAGAGAGTGGGATATTGTGGGAATGGACAGTGTGGGGTATTGTGGGAATGGACAGAGTGGGATATTGTGGGAATGGACAGAGAGTGGGATATTGTGGGAATGGACAGAGAATGATATTGTTGGAATGGATAGTGTGGGATATTGTGGGAATGGACAGAGAGTGGGATATTGTGGGAATGGACAGAGAGTGGGATATTGTGGGAATGGACAGTGTGGGATATTGTGGGAATGGACAGAGTGGGATATTGTTGGAATGGACAGTGTGGGATATTGTGGGAATGGACATAGTGGGGTATTGTGGGAATGGACAGAGAGTGGGATATTGTGGGAATGGACAGAGTGGGATATTGTGGGAATGGACAGAGTGGGGTATTGTGGGAATGGACAGAGAGTGGGATATTGTTGGAATGGACAGAGTGGGATATTGTTGGAATGAACAGAGAGTGGGATATTGTGGGAATGGACAGTGTGGGGTATTGTGGGAATGGACAGAGTGGGATATTGTGGGAATGGACAGAGAGTGGGATATTGTGGGAATGGACAGAGAATGATATTGTTGGAATGGATAGTGTGGGATATTGTGGGAATGGACAGAGAATGATATTGTTGGAATGGATAGTGTGGGATATTGTGGGAATGGACAGAGAGTGGGATATTGTGGGAATGGACAGTGTGGGATATTGTGGGAATGGACAGAGTGGGATATTGTTGGAATGGACAGTGTGGGATATTGTGGGAATGGACATAGTGGGATATTGTGGGAATGGACAGTGTGGGATATTGTGGGAATGGACAGTGTGGGATATTGTGGGAATGGACATAGTGGGGTATTGTGGGAATGGACAGAGTGGGATATTGTGGGAATGGACAGTGTGGGGTATTGTGGGAATGGACAGAGAGTGGGATATTGTGGGAATGGACAGAGAGTGGGATATTGTGGGAATACAGAGTGGGATATTGTGGGAATGGACAGTGTGGGGTATTGTGGGAATGGACAGAGTGGGATATTGTGGGAATGGACAGAGAGTGGATATTGTGGGAATGGACAGAGAGTGGGATATTGTGGGAATGGACAGTGTGGGATATTGTTGGAATGGACAGAGTGGGATATTGTGGGAATGGACAGGTTGGGATATTGTGGGAATGGACAGAGTGGGATATTGTTGGAATGGACAGTGTGGGATATTGTGGGAATGGACAGAGTGGGATATTGTTGGAATGGACAGAGAGTGGGATATTGTTGGAATGGACAGAGTGGGATATTGTTGGAATGGACAGTGTGGGATATTGTGGGAATGGACAGAGTGGGATATTGTTGGAATGGACAGTGTGGGATATTGTGGGAATGGACAGAGTGGGATATTGTTGGAATGGACAGAGTGGGATATTGTGGGAATGGACAGAGTGGGATATTGTTGGAATGGACAGAGTGGGATATTGTGAGAATGGACAGAGTGGGATATTGTTGGAATGGACAGAGTGGGATATTGTGAGAATGGACAGAGTGGGGTATTGTGGGAATGGACAGAGAGTGGGATATTGTGGGAATGGACAGAGTGGGATATTGTGGGAATGGACAGTGTGGGGTATTGTGGGAATGGACAGAGAGTGGGATATTGTTGGAATGGACAGAGTGGGATATTGTTGGAATGGACAGTGTGGGATATTGCGGGAATGGACAGAGTGGGATATTGTGGGAATGGACAGAGAGTGGGATATTGTTGGAATGGACAGAGTGGGATATTGTGGGAAAGGACAGTGTGGGATATTGTTGGAATGGACATAGTGGGATATTGTGGGAATGGACACAGTGGGATATTGTGGGAATGGACAGTGTGGGATATTGTGGGAATGGACAGAGTGGGATATTGTTGGAATGGACAGAGTGGGATATTGTGGGAATGGACACAGTGGGATATTGTTGGGATGGACAGAGTGGGATATTGTTGGAATGGACAGAGTGGGATATTGTGGGAATGGACACAGTGGGATATTGTTGGAATGGACAGAGTGGGATATTGTTGGAATGGACACAGTGGGATATTGTGGGAATGGACACAGTGGGATATTGTTGGGATGGACAGAGTGGGATATTGTTGGAATGGACAGAGTGGGATATTGTGGGAATGGACACAGTGGGATATTGTTGGAATGGACAGAGTGAGATATTGTTGGAATGGACAGAGAGTGGGATATTGTTGGAATGGACAGAGTGGGATATTGTTGGAATGGACAGAGTGGGATATTGTTGGAATGGACAGAGTGGGATATTGTTGGAATGGACAATGTGGGGTATTATTGGAATGTGATATTACTGGAAGATATTTTTATGTTTTAATATCCAGGTTATGCCTTTCCTTTGATTATAGTATTTTAGTATTTAGGGGAAAGGAGAATCTCAGCCAATTACTTAAAAATAATGTGAATTGCTCCTGGCTGTGAGCGTGTGAGTGTGTGTGTGTCTGTGTCTGTGTGTCTGTGTATGTGTGAGCTAGTGTGTGTGTGTCTGTGTGTGTGTGTGTGTAAGCTAGTGTCTGAGTGTGTGTGTGTGTGTGTCTGTGTATGTGTGAGCTAGTGTGTGTGTGTCTGTATGTGTGTGTGTGTAAGCTAGTGTGTGTCTGTGTCTGTGTATGTGTGAGCTGGTGTCTGTGTGTGTGTGTGTCTGTGTATGTGTGAGCTAGTGTGTGTGTGTCTGTGTGTGTGTGTGTCTCTGTATGTGTGAGCTGGTGTCTGTGTGTGTGATGTGTCTGAGCTAGTGAACGATGGATGTGTGTCTGCGTGTTTGTGTGTGTGTGTGTGTGTGAGTATTTGCTAGAATGGGTAGGGAAGGTTTAAACTAAAAAGGCAGAGGAATGGGAACCTATTTAAGGAGTCAGAGGAGGAGGAAACATGGAAATAAGAAAAGTGATAGGCAGAGAAATCAAGGGCCAGATTCCAATAGGGCCCCAGTTAAAAATATCGGGAGCGAGACAAATAATGTTAACAAGACAAGCTTAAAGGCTTTGTGCCTTAACGCACGGAGCATTCGCAATAACGTGGATGAACTAATCGCACAATAGACATAATGGGGTATGATATAATCGGCATTACGGGGACATGGTTGCAGGGTGACCAGGGAACTGAATGTCCAAGGGTATTCAGTATTTAGGAAGGACAGACTAAAAGGAAAAGGCAGTGGAGTGGCATTGCTGGTTAAAGAGGAAATTAGCACAATAGTGAGCGAGGATATTAGCTCCGACAATGTGGAATCTGTATGGGTAGAGCTGAGAAATACCAAGGGGCAAAAAACATTAGTGAACATCGTATACAGACCCCAAACTGCTGTTGGGCATGAAATTAAACAGGAAATTAGAGACACGTGCGATAAAGGAACATCTGTAATTATGGGTGACTTTAATCTGCATATAGATTGGGCAAATCAAATTAGTCACAATACTGTAGAGGAGGAATTCCTGGAGTGTATGCGGGATGGTTTTCTGGACCAATATGTTGAGGAACCAACTGGAAAACAGGCCATCCTAGACTGGATATGAGAGGCATGGATAGAGTGGATGGGCAGGCACTCTTTCCCAGGGTGGAGGGGTCAGTCACTCGGGGGCATAGGTTTAACGTCCGTGGGGCAAGGTTTAGAGGAGACGTGTGAGGCAGGTTATTTACACAGAGGGTGGTGAGTGCCTGGAACACGTTGCCAGGGGAGGTTGTGGAAGCAGATACATTAACGGCGTTCAAAAGGCATCTTGACAAACACATGGATAGGATGGGTATAGAGGGATACGGCACAAGGAAATGCTGAGGGGTTTGGCCAAGAGTGGTATCATGACCGGTACAGGCTTGGAGGGCTGAAGGGCCTGTTCCTGTGCTGTATTGTTCTTTGTTCTTTGATACTGTGGAATGAGAAGGGAACCATTGGAGATCTGGCTGTACGAGACCCCTTGGGGATGAGCGACGATAACATGATGGAATGTTTCATCAAGACGGATTCTGAGAATTGTGTCTTCAATCTTAATAAAGGGAATTACGATGATATGAGGCGTGAGTTGGCTTTGATCGATTGGGGAATGTTACTCAAAGGGATAACAGAGGATAGGCAATAGTAAACATTCAAGGAATGCATGGGGAACAGCAACAATTGTTGCCAAACCATGGCTTACAAGGGAAATTAGGGATAGTATTCAATCCAAGGAAGAAGCAGACAACTTGGCCAAGATAAACAACAGGTCTGAGGATTGGGAGCAGTTTAGAATTCAGCAAAGAAGGACATGGGATTGATTAAGAAGGGAAAATAGAGTACGAGAGTAAGCTTGCAGGGAACATAAAAACTGACTGTAAAGGTTTGGATAGGTACATGAAGAGAAAAAGATTGGTGAAGACAAATCCCTTACAGTCAGAAACAGGAGAAGATATAATAGGGGACAAAGAAATGGCTGAGTAACGAAACGCATACTTTGATTCTGTCTTCACAAATGAGGACACAGATCAGATACCAGAAATATTGGGGAAAGCAGGGGTTAGTAGAGGGAGGAAATGAAGGAGATCGATATTGGGAGAGAAATGGGGCTGGAGAAATTGGGATTGAAGGTTGATAAATCCCCAGTCCTGCGTAAGAGATTAGCGTGTGAAATTAAAGTGCATGGGATTGGGAGAAGTGTATTGAGATGGATAAAAAACTGGTTGGCAGACAGGAAACAATGAGTAGGAATTAACGGGTCTTTTTCAGATTGGCAGGCAGTGACTAGTGGGGTATCACACGGGTGGCACAGTGGTTAGCACTGCTGCCTCACAGCTCCAGGGACCCGGGTTCAATTTCAGCCTTGGGTCACTGTCTGTGCGGAGTCTGCACGTTCACCCCGTGTCTGCGTGGGTTTCCTCCGGGTGCTCCGGTTTCCTCCCACAGTCCATAGATATGCAGGTTAGTTAGGTGGATTGGCCATGCTAAATTGCCCTTAGTGTCAAAAAGGTTAGGAGGGGTTACTGGGTTACAGGGATAGGGTGGAAGTGAGGGCTTAAGTAGGGTGCTCTTCCGAAGGGCCGGTGCAGACTTGATGGGCCGAATAGCCTCCTTCTGCACTGAAAACTCTATGATTCTATAGGTGCTGGGACCCAGCTATTCACAATATATATCAATGATTTAGATGAGGGAACAAAATGTAATATCTCCAAATTTGCAGATGATACAGAGTTGGGTGGGAGGGTGAGCTGTGAGGAGGATGCAGAGATCCTTCAGTGGGATTTGGACAGGCTGAGTGAGTGGGCACATGCATGGCAGATGCAGTATAATGTGGATAAATGTGAGGTTATCCACTTTGGTAGCAAAAATGATAAGGCAGATTATAATCTGAATGGCCATAAATTAGGAGAGGGGAATGTGCAACCCGTACACCAGTCGCTGAAGGTAAGCATGCAGGTACAGCAGGCGGTAAAGAAGACAAATGGTATGTCGGCCTTCACTGTGAGAGGATTCGAGTACAGGAGCAGGGATATCTTGCTGCAGTTATACAGGGCCTTGGTGAGGCCTCACCTGGAATATTGTGAGCAGTTTTAGTCTCCTTATCTGAGGAAGGATGTTCTTGCTCTCGAGGGAGTGCAGTGAAGGTTTACCAGACTGATTCCAGAAAGGGCAGGACTGTCATATGAGGAGAGATTGAATCGGTTAGGATTGTATTCATTGGAGTTCCGAAGAATGAGGGGGGTTCTCTTATAGAAACCTATAAAATTATAACAGGACTGGACAGGGTAGATGCAGGAAAGATGTTCCCGATGGTGGGGGGTGACCAGAACCAGGGGTCAGAGCCTGAGGATACGGGGGAGACCATTTAGGACAGAGATGAGGAGCCCAAAGATGTGCAGATTAGGAGGATTGACAATGATAAATTGCCCTTTGTGTCCAAAACGGTTAGGTGGCATTACTGGTTTAGGGTGGAGACGTGGGACGTTCTTTACAAGGGCCAGTGCAAACTCGATGGGCCGAATGGCCTCCTTCTGCACTGTAAATTCTGTGTCGGCAGGTGGAATTTGTTTCCACAGGGAGTTTTGTGTGTGCATGAGATTGTGAATGAGTTTGTATGTGTGTGCATTAGTTATTGTGTGCGATTGTGTGTGCATGTGTATGCGGGTTAGTGTGCGTGTATGAGTTAGTGTGTAGGTGTGAGTTAGTGTGAGTGTTTGAGTCAGTATGTGTATGTGAATTAGTGTGCATTTGTGTGTGCATGAGGCATGTATTAGTGCATGTGCCTGTGTGTGTGAGAGAGTTAGTGTGTATGTGAATTAATGTGCAATCGCGTGCGTGTGTGTTAGTGTGTGTGTGTGTGTGTGAAAGTTAGTGTGCATGTGTGAGTGCGTGTGTGTGAGTGAGTGTGCCAGTGTATGAGTGTGTGTCAGTGTGTCAGTTTGTTTGTGTGTGTGAGTGCGTGTGTCAGTTTGTGTGTGTATGTGTGACTGTGCGCGCTTCAGAGTGTGTATGTCAGTTTGTGAGTGAGTGTGTGTATGTGTGTGAGCATGTGTGCGAGAGTGTATGTGTGTGTGTGTGCATGTGAGAGTGTGTTAGAGTGTATGTGTGTCAGTGTGTGTGAGTGAGTGTGACTGTGAGTGTGTGTATGTGTGTGTGAGTGAGTGTGTGTGTGAGTGTGTGTGTATGTGAGTTTGTATACGAGTGTGTGAGTGACTGTGTGTATGTGAGTGAGTGTGTGAGTGATGTATGTGTGTGGGTGGGAGTGTGTGTGTGTGAGTGATGTGTGTGGGTGTGTGTGAATGTGTGAGAGCGAGTGTGTGTGTGGGGGGGTGTGTAAGTGTGAGTGTGGGTGTGAGTGTGTGTGTGGCTGTGAGTGAGTGTATATGAGTGTGAGTGATGTATGTGTGTGTGTGAGTAAGAGTGATGTATGTGTGTGGGTGAGTGTGTGTGTGTGTGTAAGTGTGAATGTGTGCGAGTGTGATGTGTGAGTGTGAGTGTGGGTGTAAGTGTGAGTGTTTGTGAGAGTGAGTGTGGGTGTAAGTGTGAGTGTGTGTGTGTGATGTGTGAGTGAGTGTGGGTGTAAGTGTGAGTGTGTGTGAGAGTGTGAGTGAGTGTGAGTGTGTGTGAGAGTGTGAGTGTGTGTGAGAGTGTGAGTGAGTGTGAGTGAGTGTGAGTGTGTGTGGGTGTAAGTGTGAGTGTGTGTGAGAGTGTGAGTGAGTGTGAGTGTGTGTGAGAGTGTGAGTGAGTGTGAGTGTGTGTGAGAGTGTGAGTGAGTGTGAGTGTGTGTGTCCAGCCAGGTTTGCCCTAGCCACACGGACCTGGCCCCATTAATGCTTCCAAACCCACTCACTCTCCCACAGTAGTGAAGGTGGTGGTGAACTTTAACAAGGTGTAAATTGTGTATATAATAGTTTTGAGATTTCTACTCATGTACCACATGTCATTGTCAAAAGCTGCAGCCATTTGTATATTGGGACACGGTTGTATCAGTTTGTCAGTTTGACCTGTGTAGATTCAGGTGGGGGCTTTGTTCCATCACTGGCAGGGGGTGGGGGCTTTGTTCCATCACTGGCAGGGGGTGGGGGCTTTGTTCCATCACTGGCAGGGGGTGGGGGCTTTGTTCCATCACTGGCAGGGGGTGGGGGCTTTGTTCCATCACTGGCAGGGGGTGGGGGCTTTGTTCCATCACTGGCAGGGGGTGGGGGCTTTGTTCCATCACTGGCAGGGGGTGGGGGCTTTGTTCCATCACTGGCAGGGGGTGGGGGCTTTGTTCCATCACTGGCAGGGGGTGGGGGCTTTGTTCCATCACTGGCAGGGGGTGGGGGCTTTGTTCCATCACTGGCAGGGGGTGGGGGCTTTGTTCCATCACTGGCAGGGGGTGGGGGCTTTGTTCCATCACTGGCAGGGGGTGGGGGCTTTGTTCCATCACTGGCAGGGGGTGGGGGCTTTGTTCCATCACTGGCAGGGGGTGGGGGGGGGGGGGGTATTTGAATAGTTTAATCTCAGCACACTAACTCCTCAATAAACTGCTGCTCTGTTGATATTCTCACCATTCTGTGACTAAATTAGACATGTTCTTCACACAGATCCGGATAGACTAAAAAGGGGATTTCTCATTCCTACCAGTTAAACAATTAAATTGTAAAAAGCTTAATCAACAAGGTCTGATTTCTGTATCTTGTACTGTGTCTATCCACGATTCCTGATTGATATGGGCTTTTGGCACATTGAGGCCATGGTTAATAGCTCCAATCTGTAAATAAATCCATTGCTCTGGGCATGATCAAAACCCACATGAATGGCACAGTTTTACTGTCTGAACTTATTCTCCTTCACTGTCCACTCATGGCTCACACACACTGATTCAGCAAGACAATCAACCAGGCAATAGTTATTGTGACGCAGGAAGAGACCCTACAAACCTCCTTTAGGGAAGGGAATCTGCCAACCTTACCTGGTCTGGCCTACATGTGACTCCAGACCCACAGCAATGTGATTTGACTCTGAAATGGCCGCGTGAGACACTCATTTGTGTTCAACGCTACGAAAACATGGGCAGCACGGTAGCATGGTGGTTAGCATAAATGCTTTACAGCTCCAGGGTCCCAGGTTCGATTCCCGGCTGGGTCACTGTCTGTGTGGAGTCTGCACGTCCTCCCCGTGTGTGCGTGGGTTTCCTCCGGGTGCTCCGGTTTCCTCCCACAGTCCAAAGATGTGCGGGTTAGGTGGATTGGCCGTGATAAATTGCCCATAGTGTCCTAAAAAGTAAGGTTAAGGGGGGGTTGTTGGGTTACGGGTATAGGGTGGATACGTGGGTTTGAGTAGGGTGATCATTGCTCGGCACAACATCGTGGGCCGAAGGGCCTGTTCTGTGCTGTACTGTTCTATGAAAACACAAAAAAGGAATGAAATCGACCAAGGCACCGGGAACGACAATGGCGAAGCCAGCCCTGACAACTCTGCAGAGTCCTTCTTACTAACATCTAGGGGTTTGTGGCAAAGCTGGGAGAGCTGACTCACAGACTAGCCAATAACAGCCTGACATAGTCATACTCACAGAATCATACCTTACAGATAATCTCCCAGACACCACTATCGCCTTTCCTGGGTGTCCTGTCTCACCAGCAGGCCAGACCCAGCAGAGGTGGTGGCACAGCGGTATACAGTCGGCAGGGAGGTGCCCTAGGAGTCCCCAACATCGACTCTGGACCCCATGAAGTCTCATAGCTTCGGGTTAAATGTGGGCAAGGAAACCTCCCGCTGATTGCCACATACCGGCCACCATCAGCTGATGAATCAGTTACTCCTCCATGTTGAACACCACTTGGAGGAAGCACTGAGGGTGGCACGGGTGCAGAATATACTCTGGGTGGGGGATGCCAATGTCCATCACTAAGAGTGGCTGGGTAGTACCACCACAGACCGAGCTGGCCGGGTCCTAAAGGACAATAGCTGCTAGACTGGGATTGCAGCAGGTGGTGAGGGAACCAACAAGAGGGAAAAACATACTTGACCCCATCCTCACCAACCTGCCTGCTGCAGATGCCTCTGTCCAATGACAGTCTCGGTCAGAGCGATGGCATGGTGGCACAGTGGTTAGCCCCGGGTCGCTGACCGTGTGGAGTTTGTACATTCTCCCCGTGTCTGTGTGAGTCCCACCCCTACAACCCAAAGATGTGCAGGGTCGGTGGATTGGCCGCGCTAAATTGCCCCTTAATTGGAAAAGCAAATTGAGTACTCTAATTTTTTTTTTAAGTGATGCCCACAGAGTCCTTGTGGAAGCAAAGTCCCGTCTTCACGTTGAGGATATCCTCCATCGTGTTGTGTGGCACTATCACCGTGCTGAATGGGATAGACTTCGAACAGATCTAGCAACTCAAGATCGGGCATCAATGAGGCTTGTGGGCCATCAGCAGCAGCAGAATTGTATTCAACCACAACCTGTAACCTCATGGCCTGGGATGGTTCGCACTATTGATTCACAGCTCCAGGGTCCCAGGTTCGATTCCCGGTTTGGGTCACTGCCTGTGCGGAGTCTGCACGTTCTCCCCGTGTCTGCGTGGGTTTCCCCCGGGTGCTCTGGTTTCCTCCCACAGTCCAAAGATGTGCAGGTTAGGTGTATTGACCATGATAAATTGCCCTTAGTGTCCAAAAAAGGTTGGGTGTGGTTACTGGGTTTTGGGGGTAGGGTGGAAGCATGGGCTTGGGTGGGGTTCTCTTTTCAAGGGCCGGTGGAGACTCGATGGGCTGAATGGCTGCCTTCTGCACTGTACATTCTATGATTCTATATCCCTCACTCTACCATTACCACCAAGCCAGGGGATCAACCCTGGTTCAATGAAGAGGGCAGGAGAGCATGGCAGGAGCGACATCAGACACACTGAAAAATGAGGTGTTAACTTGGTGAAGCTGCAACACAGAGACTGCTTGTCAAACAGCAGAAGCAGCAAGTGATTGACAGAGCCAAGCGATCCCACAGCCAACAGATCTAAGCTCTGCAGTCCTGCCACAGCCAGCCATGAATGGTGTTGGACAATTAAACAACTCACTGGAGGAGGAGGCTCCACAAATATCCCCATCCTCAATGATGGAGGAGCCCAGCACATCTGTACAACAGATAAGGCTGAGGCATTCGCAACAATCTTCAGCCAGAAGTGCCGAGTGGATGATCCATCTCGGTCTCCTCCGGAGGTCCCCAGCATCACAGATGTCAGCCTTCAGCCAATACGATTCACTCCAGGTGATATCAAGAAACGGCTGAAGGCGCTGGACACTGCAAAGGCTCTGGGCCCTGACAATATCCCAGCAATAGTACTGAAGGCTTGTGCTCCAGAACTTGCCGCCCCCCTAGCCAAGCTGTTCCAGTACAGCTACAACACTGGCATCTACCCGGCAATGTGGGAAATTGCCCAGGTCTGTCCTGTACACAAGAAACAGAACAAATCCAACCCAGCCAATTACCGCTCTATCGGTCTACTCAATCGTCAGCAAAGTGATGGAAGGAGTCATCAACAGCGCTAGCAAGCGGCACTTACTCAGCAATAACCAGCTCATGGATGCTCAGTTTGGGTTTCGTTAGGGTCACTCAGCTCCTGACCTCATTACAGCCTTGGTTCAAATATGGATGTGGTGATTGTAACTTAGTAATTCACACTGTATTTACCAATACTATTGTAAGCGCAGTAGCGTTATCTGACCACTAGGGGGAGTAGCTCTGGGAATGCTCAGGAGTTTGTATAGGGCTCCACCCTTGGCTCCGCCCACGACTCCTCCCCCTAGACTGCTGTATAAATAACCGTGTCCAGAGCCAGCCTGCAGTTCATCGAGAGTTCAACGGGTAACAGGCTGGCTCTGTAGTAAGTAGATTAAAACCACTGTTCATATCTAAAAGCACGTGTCTGGTGAATTGATGGTTCCATCAATGGACAAAAGAGCTGAATGCCAGAGGTGAGAGTGACTGCCCTAGACATCAAGGCAGCATTTGATTGAGTATGACATCAAGGAGCACTCACTAAACTGGAGTCAATGGGAATCAGGGGGGAAACTCTCCGCTGGTTGGAGTCATACCCGGCACAAAGGAAGATGGTTTGATTTTATTTGATTTATTGTCACTGTGGTAAACCACTATTATATGTATTATGGTAACTCCAACTGTA